>NW_008342636.1:2682959-2683430 GCF_000622305.1 Nannospalax galili | reverse complement strand
ATGGTGGTAAAGGGACTCCCAGATAGTAACCCAGCATAGAACTGGGAAAATGAACAGCAGACCCCAATCTTATACCAAGGAATCTTGACAACTGATTACCGCTAGATGAGGAACAGCTACCCTCCTAAAACAAAGACCTCTAGATAGGCTGCCTAGATTCATCAGAAGGACAAGTGGTGGGGAATGGCTTGGGGTGCTGACAACACAGCAGACAGTAGCAGGGATATCAGAGTATAAGGACTCTAGTGGGGGGAGGGAGGCTATGGGAGGGTACTATCTGGGAAGTGGGTATATAGATGAATAAGATTGTTTGCATTGTTCTGTGTGATATACATACACAAAAAAATCAACAAATTTAAAAAATGAGTTATATTTGAGGAGGAAGCATAAAAATTTATGTCATATTAATTAGTAGAGGTTATAAATATTACCATTGAAATCTACCTGATGACTTTATAGACATACACAGAT
>NW_008342636.1:2676651-2682349 GCF_000622305.1 Nannospalax galili | reverse complement strand
AAGAGATGCAACCTAGCTCAGAAACTTGTTATTGTATATGTCAATGCTGTTGTAATGAAATGTTTCTTCTAAGTATGTGATTATTAAATAATTTTTAAAAAGAAAGAAAACCTTTTACTGGAAGAGTTTACTAATTTCTTCTTACACTTCTATTCATTTTAAAAATATATTTCTAGGAGGGCAAGAAGCAAAAAGTGTCCTTTATGTCCCCCTGACCAAATTATTATAAACCTAAAAATGTGTAGCCAATTTTGTAAGAGATGCAGTCTAGCTCAGAAAATTGTTATTGAATGTGTCAATGCTGATGTAATGAAATGCTTCTTCTAATATATATATACATTTCTAGGCTATTTTGGGATATAGTAGGTTTTGAGTTGCTGTTCCTTTGGAGTGATGTTTCCCCCTCCACATTTCTCTATATTTCTGTCCTTTCATTAATTAAAAAATTTTTTTGATTTATTTGTTTTTATTTTATGTGTGTAAGTGCATTGCCTGAATGCATGTAAGTGCACCGGTGTCATGCAATGGACAGAAGAGGGTGTCAGATCTCCTGGAACTGGAGTTACAGAGAGTTGTTAGCCTAGCCACCATGTGGGTACTGGGAACGGAACACGTGTCCTCTGCAAGAGCAGCCACTGCTCTAGCCACTGAATCATCTCTCCAGCCCCTATTTCTGTCCTTTTAGAAGTTAATGCTAGCACATGATTTTTGCCTTCCCTCCATACCCAGCTGGAACCTTAGATTGCTGTAACTTCTGTCATAACCCGGCCTCTCACTCAACTCCAAACCCATGTTTTAAGGTTTGTTTGTTTGTTTGTTTGTTTGTTTATTTTGCTGTGGTCTTGCTCTTGCTATGTTACCTAGACTAGTCTTAAGTTCATGTGCTACAGTCATGAGCCACTATGATAGCTGCTTCTTTTTAATTTTTTAAAAATTATTTTCTTGCTAGGGGTGATGGATGACCACAGGAAACAGAGTTTTCCAGGAGCCTGGGACCTTGTTCATATGAACTTACAGCAACAGTGACAGTATGCTCAAGACCCATGCAAACTCAAACCAGACAAAAATCCACATAGAAGTGGAGAAGTGGGTAAGAAACCCCAGCCTTAGCCTAGGAACTATTGGCAACCTATCATTGCTGGGTGAGGGAGAGTTGATCTTCTTTAAGGGAGTGACACTAGATAGGCTGACTAGGCTCCAGTGGATGAACTCACACCCAGGGACATCTAGGGACACAGACTTGACTCAATATGCTTTAACATATATGACAGAATGCATGAAATTTGACAGAGGGCCTGTGGGGGTATAAATAGGGGAGGGGGGTCTAAATATGATAAAAATGTATGAGATGCACAAAAATTCAATGAAAGTTATTTCATTTCATATTGTTTGTATAAGTGTTTTGCCTATATATGTGTAAGTGCACTATGTGTGTGCAGTGCCCACAGAAACCACAAGAGGGTGTCAGATCCCCTGGAACTGGAGGTACAGGTGGCTGTTAACCACCATGTGGGTGCTGGGTACCAAACCTGGGTCCTCTGGAAGAGGAGTCAGTGCTCTTAACTGTTGAGCCATCTCTCCAGCTCCTTCCTTTTTACTTTCTTCACATTTAGAACTAGATTTTCTATCATTGCTTTTAACATAGTGAATGCATATCTATGCATACATTTGTTATATTTTGTTTAATTTTATTTTTGTATCTCTTTGGTCCTCCCTTTTGTGTTCTCTCACCAAGGGCATGCTGAACTCTCTGTCTTTGTCTGAAATGTTGTTTACTTTCACTCTTTGAACGGTTTAGTTTAGCTCGCCACAGAGTTTGGGGGTAACTACTATTCAAAAGTGAAGGTACCATTGATGCTCTGAGAGATGAAAAAAAGTATTCCCTGTAGATGATTATGTCCAGTCTAATTCCAAGAATCTGTAAATGTCATCTTACATGACAAAAGTGATTTTACAGCTATGATTAAATTAAGTATATTGAGCCAGGCGTGGTGGCACACACCTTTGGGAGGCAGAGGCAAGCAGACTTCTTGTGAGTTCAATGGTCTACCCAGTGAGTTGCAGGCCAGCTGGGGCTATAGGGAGACCCTGTCTCAAAAATATTTTTAAAAATTAAGTATATTGAAATAAGAAAATTATTCTGGATTACCCAAGTGGGACCAAAATAATCCTAAGGATCCTTGTCAGAGGAAGGCAGGAAAAGCAGAGGCAAAAATAGGAGGAGTGTGGCATGGAAAAAGAGCTGTGTGTGTGTATGAGTGAGAGAGAAGAAGGGGATAAGAGAGGGAAGGGAAGTGGGCAGGACAGTGTGGGGAAGGAGAGGACAAGGGAGGGAGGGGTGTGGGACCCACACTGCTGTCTTAAAGGATAGGGAATGGGTCTTGGGCAATGGCATGCAACTGACCTTAGGACGCTAGAAAAGACTAAGAAATAGATTCACCCCTTACAGCCTCCAATACTTCACCTTATCTGGGCAAGACTGGTTTTGAACTTTCTTTTCCTTCCTTCGTTCCTTTCTCTCTATCTCTTCTTTCTTTCCTTCTTTCTCTCTTTATTTCTTTCTCTCTTTCTCTCTCTCTTTTACTTTTTAAGATAGAGTCTTGCTATGTAGCCCAGACTGGCTTTAGATTTGCAACAATTCTCCCACTTCAGCCTCCTGAAGCCTCCTGAGTGATGGGATTACAAGTGTAAGCCATATGCCTGGCTTTCTTTTTTCTTTCTTTTCTTTTTAAATCTGTTCTGTTTATATAATTTCCCCCCAAACATCTAGAACAAAGTCTAACATCAAGTAGAGGTCTGAAGGAATGAACAATAAATTTGGATTCTAACTGTTCCATGTTAGGTATTCTATCTTCTTATTCTGATTATATGTAAGATTTTCTTTGGATCTTTTGTATTTTTTCCTAACCCATGGAGTGTCTAGATTGTGCATTTATTTAACATTTATCCTACTAGATTCCTATTATTGCTTTTATAAGTATTCGTGTTTTTCTTCCATTTCAGAAAAAATTTTCAACTTTTTTATTTTTTTTTTGGTCTTTTTGAGACAGGGTCCCCCTTTAGCCCCAGCTGCCCTGGAACTCATTATGTAGACCAGGCTGGCCTTGAACTCACAAAGATCCACCTACCTCTGCCTCCCAAGTGCTGGGATTAAAGGCTTGCGCCACCACAGTCTCGGAAGGATAAGTACGTATCTCATTAAGAGGTAATCATTCCCCCCTTCTCTTTAGCATGTTTTAAGTGAATCAGCCTTCCTGAGAGGGGCTCTCTTGGCCAGGTGATTGACAGGCCCAGATCAGAATGTTATGTTTTCCCCCAGGAGGAGGAAAATACTTTCCTTTAATGAGCCTCAACTGAGCCGTGATAACCTCAATGACCTCCAAGGCTGATGTAACATTCTCCCGGAAAAGGAGACCCTAAAATCATTTTGGGAGATGTGTTGACATTGAGGAATAGATAGAATCCATCTGTACTATTTTTAAAAAAATTATTTATTTTTATTTTATGCATATGAATATTTTGCTTACATGTATATAATTGCATCGCCTGTATGCAGTGTCTGAGGAAGTCAGAAGTGGGTGACAGATCCCCTGGAACTGGAGTTAAGGAGATTGTTAGCCACTTTGTAGGTGCTGGGAAGCAAACCCTGGTCCTCTGGAAGGGCAATGTATGTTCTCATCCGCTGAGTCATCTCTCCTCTCCCTTCCTGTTTCAACTATTAAAATCCAGAGATCCAATTCCAAAGCTGTTCACCAGAAGTGATTACTGCCTGGACTGGAGTTTCAGTTTTGCTCTCAGGGACAACCTGTAGATAAGCACTCTCATTTAGAAGAGGGATCAGAAACCACAGCTCTCTTTGGCATTCCTAGCTTCTGGCCAGGACAGAACCAAGGACCTTTCCAGCTTCTGGCCAGGGTCACAAATTAAGACCCTTATTCCTGAACTGCCTTCCCCATTACCATCCAGTGGCCCCATCATACCTCCCCCACCCAAGAGGCAATCCTAACTACTGTTATGGAATCTGGCCACAAGCAGTCTGGCTTCTTCCTGCTGGTAGAGTCTCCCCCTTTGGTTTGGTCTCTTATTAAAGGTAGTAATTTTCTTGATTCTCAATTTCAAAGATTCTCTTTCTATATTTGTTTCTTTTTCCCTCCTTTGTTCATTCCTTCCTTCCTGCTCTACTGATGTACTGAGCCTAATGCCTGAATCTAAACTACTGGCAGCAAATTGGATCCACATTTCCACACCTGCATAGATTCAGTGCCACACAATGAAGCTTTTCTTACTGAATGTCCTTGTTTTGCTGTGTGTTCCTACATGACCTGTCTTCAGAAAATGAGAGACACCATGATTGCTCTGTTTAGCAGAGTCGCTAAGACTTCTGCCATTTGTTTCAAAGAACAACAGTTTAATAAAATAGTAGTGTCAGAAACTAAGCACATTAACTGTTGCTTTTCCTCACTACATGTAAGTTAATAATTATAACAAAAAGGTCATTCCTAAAGAATTACTAACCTTCAATGATACAAAATAATTATTCCCGAGAGTATCAAAGTTGTAAGACAAATATACTTGAAATTTCCTTTCTCCTCCCCTCTCTATAGCCTGGGAACAAGGGAACTATGAAATATAATTTTACCCTAAGGTCCAAAAAACGACTGCATGAAAATAATTTCCTGCTTGCCAAAAAAAGAAAGAAAAAACATAAAAATTTATTTTAATACATAGCCTAATACTTGTGTGTTGTTTTGTTTAAATAGTAAAAATTCCCTAAAAAAGGAAAATCACTTTTTTCTAGATGAAGAGTTTTAAAAATAAATTCAGCATGCATTTTAGGAAGTGTTTGCTCTGTGTTAGTCAACAATTTAGTGTTGAGTTAGTTCATCAAAACAGTATTGGACCAGCTTCTCATTAGCACAGCATTTGACTAGTGGAGTCTCCCACAACTTTCCCCTCCCGCATACATGAAGTTGTTGGAAGAGATGAGAATGTACATCGTCACCCAAAGTAGAGCACAGAACTAATTGTAGACCAAAGAAGAGGATTTCCTTTCGAATCAAGAGGAATTACTCTAGACTGTGAAATGAATAGTCTGTCTCCCTCAACAGTACTTATTAAAAGAGATTTTAATATTTTTATTATTTTAAAATATTTTTTGATTTCTATGTGTGTGAGTGTATTGCCTGTATTTATGTAAGTGCATCCATGTTGTGCAATGTCTATGTAGGCCAAAAGAGGGTGTCAAATCCTCTGGAACTGGAATTACAGATGGTTGTTAATCACCATGTGGATGCTGGGAATTTCGATTCCTCTGGAAAAGCAGCCTGTGCCCTTAACTGTTGTGCCATCTCTCCAGCCCCTGAAAGAAATTTAAAATTTCTGTTGATACCAAAATTTTAGAAGCAGCTCTTTTCACTGTGTCTAGAAATTTATTTTCTGAGTGATAGTCCTTATAGAAAAGTTCATATAGCTAAAGTTCATATCTGTAAAATATATCTCTTTTTGGAGATTTAAGAAAAAAAATCAGTGATATGAGGTTCCAACCTCCATCTGTGTACTGTGATCTCAGCAGACCAACAGAGAGTACCTGTTCCAGCCTCCCTCTAGCATAGGGGCTGAAAACACAGCAGATTGGCGGAGAGTCTCAAAATTGCCGCCCCCCCCCCCTTAGAGCACTTCCCAAATTTTGCTCTGAGTT
>NW_008342636.1:2675034-2676380 GCF_000622305.1 Nannospalax galili | reverse complement strand
GAACAATTATAAACATGATAAAAGAATTCACTGAATTTAAAGAACATACAAAGAAATCAAAGAACTGAAGGAAGATAGGGATAAACTTCTGAATGAATTCAGAAAAGAGTTAGAAATATTGAAGAATACTCAGGCTGAAATGAAGAAGGAAGTGAAACACTCAGTAAGCCAATTAGAAGCAACAGAAGAAAGCCTCAACAACAGGATGAATGAAATGGAAAACAGAGTATCAAGACTGGAAGATAAAATGGATGAATTAGGCCACTCAAGCAAAGATTATGAAAAATTTAAAAAAACACAGGAATGGAATATGCAAGAGATGTGGGACACCATGAAAAGACTAAATCTACATATCATAGGCATAGAGGAAGGAGAAGATTTCAGGTTAATGTATTATCCAGGCCTTAAATGGGATTGTAGAAGAGAATTTCCCAAAATTAAGGAAAGACGTCCCCATACAAATACAGGAAGTGCATAGAATACCAAATTGACAGGATCAGAAAAGAAATTCTCCATGATATATCATAGTAAAAACACTAAATGTACAGAACAAACAGACAATATTGAAAGCAGCAAAGAAAAACAAGCCACATATAAAGGAAAGCCCATTGGATTTATAGCTGACTTATTAATGCAAAAGGATGAAAGCCAGAAGAACCTGGACCAAGGTATTTCCAGTTGTATATGACAATGGGTGCCAGCCCAGAACTCTCCATGATATATCATAGTAAAAACACTAAATGTACAGAACAAACAGACAATATTGAAAGCAGCAAAGAAAAACAAGCCACATATAAAGGAAAGCCCATTGGATTTATAGCTGACTTATTAATGCAAAAGGATGAAAGCCAGAAGAACCTGGACCAAGGTATTTCCAGTTGTATATGACAATGGGTGCCAGCCCAGAACACTTTACCCAGCAAAAATGTCTGTTATAGTTGAGGGGGAAGGAAAAATCTTCCATGACATAGATAGCCTGAAAGAATACATGTCCATAAAACCCGCCCTTCAAAAAACACTTGAAGCAACACAGAGAGTGGAGAGAGAAACAACTATGCCCCAGGGGTAATGAAAGAAAATAAATGTATAATTGAGAAAACACAAAATTAGAGAACATATCTTTCAATAATAACCTTAAATATCAATGGACTGAACTCCGCAGTCAAAAGACACAGGCTAAGTGAATGGATTAAGAAACAAAATCCCTATCTTTGCTGTCTGCAAGAAACCCATCTCACCTTCAAGGACAGGCACTACCTTAAGGTAAAAGGATGGAAAAGAATATTCCAAGCAAATGGCACTAAGAAACAAGCAGGGGTTGCAATTCTAATTTCTGACAAAACAGA
>NW_008342636.1:2673895-2674441 GCF_000622305.1 Nannospalax galili | reverse complement strand
TACTTAAATTATTAATAAAAATAGAAAGAGAGGGAGAACTCCATGATTCTTTACATGAAGCCATCATCACTCTAATACAAAAACCTGATAAATATACAACCAGAAAAGAAAACTATAGACCCATATCCTTAATGAGCATAGGTGCAAAAATTCTCAACAAAACACTTGCAAATCACATACAGATGTACATCAAAAAGATCATTCAAGTAGGCTAATCAAGTAGGCTTTATTTCAGAGATACAAGGATGGATCAATATATGCAAGTCAATAAACGCCATTAATAATATAAGTGGGGTCAAAGATAAGAACCACATAGTCATCTCAATAGATGCAGAGAAGGCCCTTGACAAAATTCAACATGCATTTATGTTCAAAGTCCGAGAGAGAATTGGACTGGAGGGATCATACCTCAACATAATTAAAGCCATATATAACAAACCCACAGCCAACATCATTCTAAATGGAAAAAAACTGGAAGCATTCCCATTGAAATCAGGAACCAGACAAGGCTGTTCACTATCCCCACTTCTCTTCAACATAGTACTT
>NW_008342636.1:2605521-2673222 GCF_000622305.1 Nannospalax galili | reverse complement strand
TTGCCCCTTGCCCTCCAAGGTCGACTAAGTTTCAGGGGACTATGGAACATCTCTGAAAATGTCCTGTAACTGTGGTGAGTAACCTGTCTTCTTGTTCAGGGAGGCCATGGAGACCTCACCCAATAGACTTGAGTCAGTGTCCAGTCTACAAAGAGGAGGGTCAAGTCAAAAGAAACATTTCCTCCATGCTCCCAAGTGAAGCCAGCCATGGTCAAAGAGGATCTTTGACTTATCCTCACATAGATGGAACTGGTGAAAGAAAGGAGCTAGGGGTTCTGCCCAAGCCCATGTGACCCCTGAGGAACAGGGGTCATCCTCAAATGACCTTAAGTGTAAATATAAATTGATTTATTTGGGCCAAATTTATGGTCTTAAACACCCAAAAGGAAAGTATAACCAAAGAGTAAAGTGATCAGTATATTTCTGTAAGAGTTCAAGGGATTACACTTCTCAGACATTAGGCTTAAGTCCATATAAAAAGTTATTTAGACACTTATTTCTCATTGATGATTTTGTTCTGAATCAAAAAGTGCTACTCAGATGTAAGACTTCAAATCTTGGTCTGCAATACTGTAGTGCCCACCTGTTGCTAAGGGAGACAACCTGCTATTGTTCTAAAATGATGACTAAATTTGTTCCCCCCAACCCCCACTCCCAGAAGCCCTTGATTGGGAACAGACACTGATTCTAACCACTCCAACAGCTATCAAAAGGCCTGAAAGCAAATCCTGAATCCATCACTCTAGAGTCCAGCCTTGGCAGACAAAAGAAAAACGAGATGGAACCCAATAGAGGGATGCTTTTGGAAGCTTTTGTCAAGAAGTTCCAGTGGACTCGCACATGAACATTTGAAATTTGCCCTGTTCTGACTTTTTTTTAGTTCCCTGTCTGGAACTTGTGATGCTAATTACTCTTGCCTTTACTTCTGCACATCTCCTGTTCACCAGTCAAGGGATTTCTTTTCCCCCTACAGATAAGAGTTATGCAATTTGGGAGTCTTTTAGATAGACCCACTGAAGAGGCGCCTCAATTGCCTCATCCTGCGTTCCTATTCAGCATGGAAGAAGCCAGAGTGGTCTGCGTCCCAGTTCCCTATCAGCAATTTGGGTAACCTCTTCAGAGGATGGTGTGATAAGAAGAGGAGGTAGGAATTGGTTAGGCAGTCAGTGTAAAAAGACCCCAAGGAAAGTAGCCAGTTTTTTGGCTAAAAGTCAAAATGTCCTTGCGCCTCTTAACAACTTACTCCATTCCAAAAGTCAAAAATGTCGAAAGTATTTGGGAGGTCTTATCTAATCCTTAAAAGATTTTAGTGTTACCTCTTCAGATGGGGGGGAGGTTAGAGTAGCAAAAAGAAGAAAGTGTACATGAAGTTATGAGAAGCGTTAGGGAGATATGGGAGGAGTTGGAGGGGAGGGCCTGGGCATGGATTTGATCAAAATACCTTGTATGCTTATATGCCTGTACGAAATTCTCAGTAAATTATCTGAAGAAAAAAAATCGGTCATATTAGGATTTCTGAAACCTCTTAAGGAATAAAAATGTGTCTAGTATGGTCAACATTACCTCCTGCCCTCATTACTTGTGTAACAAATTCTCCAGTGTCCTAAAGAGCATCCTTGGGATGCTACCTAGGTACATAGATTCTTAAGTTCTGTTTTCTGAATGCCAGAATGTGATTTTCCTCTTCCCTTATATGTGTTTATATCAACTCTGAAAGAATTTTCTTTAAAAATAACTGGATGATGTGATGAGAGATGGTTCAACTGATAAAGTGCTTACCTTGCAAACATGAAGACCTGAATTTAATCCTCAGCCTAACATCAAAGCTTGTTATAGGGGCATATGCTTATAATCCTGGTGCTGGGGAGGTAGAGACAGGAATCTGGGGTGGGGGGCTCTTTGGCCAGCCACTCTAGCCAAATCAGTGAGCTACAGGTTCAATGAGAAGCCCTGTCTCAAAAACTAAGGTGGAGAGCGATTGAGGAAGACACCCAACATCAACTTCTGGCCTCTCCATGCACACACATTATTGCAATAAAAAAAAAAAAATCTCAGTGATGGGGTAACAAAGATAAAAATAAAGTCACATGCAATGAAAAAGAAGAGCCTTAAACACAGAGGCTTGCAAAGGGTTCCACAGTCATTCAGTAATTACAATTTGAATAAAATTTAAAAATATTTTCATAAAGCAAGTTATTCTAAAGTTTGTGTGGAAGAATTGACATGAAAGGATAGCCAGAGAAATTCACAAAGTGAAATGAATGGAAATGGCTTGGCCAGTTAGGCTGCTTTGTTATGGATGTCACGGAGAACAGGATGTTTGGGCACTTGGGCAGAGCAGGCTAAGTTCAAGAAAATGGACAATCTAGAAGAATGAAATATATGAGTATTTAGGGTGTCGTCGAAATAAACGACTTTCATCTTAAAGAATAAAGAGATGGTTTATTCTGGAGCCAAATATGAGTGACCATGGCCCAGGAACACAGATTTAGGTTTCCCCAAATACTATGTTCCAGTGTGGTAACAGTTGCCTTACATTTTTATAGTAACAGAACAAAGAAAAGTCATAAATGAAGACACTTTTCAAATACATTGGGGGAAACATTCAGTAGGTGGGTCATAGCAAAGTGAGGGGTTTTTACTATAGGTCTCAGATGCTATCTGATGGCATTCATAGCCTTATGATTGGTGAGACCAGGTGGTCTGCTAGGATAATACATTCTAAAGAGGTTTTTTGTTTGTTTGTCACAGAATGTTAGATCAGAAACAGAGGTAGCAAGGAGTGGCTGTTTAGAGGGCTAAAGATGGCCTGAGATAAATGGTAATTAGACTCTGAACCTGTAACATTCCAAACTCTCCACATTCATTGACGTTCTAATCAGTTGATCAGTCTTTCAGTCTTGCAGGAATAAGTCCAGTGTCTTCACTGGACTTATTTATTTATTTATTTTCCTTCCAGTTCCCCCTGTTGGCCAAGCATCACATTTTATGCATGTGGGGACCACGTGTTATTCATTCTCACATTGCTAGGAAGGCTCATTCCTAGACTCTAATGTAGACAAGGCTCAGTTGTGGGTGAGAATGAAGTCTTCAGGAGAGAGGAAATAGCTGGTAAAGCCATTAAGGAAGAAACTCGTGGATCATATCAAACTATTAGCCATCATGATCCAGATCTGACCTTTTCTCTTGTCCTCTGTACCTGACATACCATTTGCATGTGACAGATAATAGGATTAATATGCTTAAAATTAAAATAATTAAGAACATAGTCTGAGGCAAGGTGAAAGTAGATGAGGGAAGTAACCATCTTAACCAACCAAAAAATCCTCTGCACCATCATATTTCCTAACGAGACTGATTTTATGCTTCCACCTGTGTCTACAGTCATTTGTACCTCATGGAAGATTTTGATGTTTGGAGTACCTGAAATAGTTCATTATCCTCTAATTCTAATCTTTCTTCCGGCCAGTTTGATTGCTATAATTTCATGTGGGGTGGCTAGCTCTAATTCTAGAAAGGATTGATCTTCAATATCTAAATTATTAGAACTCTTATTAATGGGTAATGACTTGATCTGTCCTATTATTTTGGTATTACAACCAGATTCCAGTTTGGGGAAGTAAATGTACAGTCACATTACAGAAGAAGTCAGATAATAGTACAGTATCATTTTGAATTCCTTCCCAACAAAATTGACCTTTTCCCATGTACCAGATATTGTTTATGGCAGGGGTAGAAACAGGAGTCCAGAACTGTGAGAAGTCAGGATTCCATATAGTCTGTGGACACAACCAAATCTTGTTTCTTATTTCATAGTCAGAGAGGGAAATGGGACTCCAATAGGAGTCATTTTGTAATACTGCCTATCTACTTCCCATAGGCAGGATACGAGTATTATTTAGTATTTTTCCAATCCTAGCTAACTGTACTAAAGAATACTTTAAAAATTCATTTAACTGGGGAACATGGTCTCTCAAAGTACAGTGTCTTAAGTTACAAACTCCTGCTATTATTTTCCATAAGTGTGGTTTCCCATAATTTTTCCATAGATCATTAGCCCTAGCCTCTGCACTAAAAAGTGTTGACCATTGCCCCCATGGCTACCTCAGATTCCATCTGTATTAGCATTGTCAACAAACCTTGTTGAGTCAAAGAACAGGCTCTTTCCCATCTCTGAGTTTGGGAGTAATCCTGGATAGTCTGCCTCGTGTTTTTGATCCATTCGTGCAGTACATCATTTTCCTTTAGAAGAGTTTCCCAACACTTTCTCTCTTCTTGGAATAGCATTCCCTCTATATGTCCTATTTTTGAAAGTGAGTCCTTCTCTAAGGAATGTCTTTCTTCATTTGCAGTAAATTCAGCTTGTTCTAGAATTCCTAGACCAGCACCTACATTCCCAGTAAGGTCTCTTTTGGATCTGGCATTTGGCCAATTTTGACTAATCTACCATAAATGCTGCTGCCATTGGAGACTGATAGCTTTTGTACAATTTGGATAAAAAGAATCAACCCAAAATCTTTGATTATCCCATACAAGAGTCAATACAGTAGAAGTTACTCCAAGGTAGGCAGAAGACTGAGTGTGCCATAGAGTCTCCTAAAGCCTTCCAGGCCTAATAGTATTTACATTATCTGGAATTTGAGTCCACCAAGTTACTCCTATGAACTGGAGTTCTTGTGATTGGTGAGTTTCATTAGGTCCTATATTGTGAGATATCCAACCACATTTACAGGGCAAATGGTCATTCGGGCAGGTTATTCTTCGACAGGAACACAGGCAGCTGCAATAGCTTGACCATTATATCCAGGAATCTGTCGTAACTTATCATCTCCAATATCAATGGCAACACAGTAATCTACTTGTCTGGACCCAGTTATCTAATTGTTTTCCTGTTTCCTTAGTGGGAAAAAATTCTATTGCTTTGGATATAGACGTTGTGGCTCTGAAATAAAGATAACCCAAAAAGGGAATTCCTTTAGGCGGATTTAATAGAACTCTGCCAGTCCGAACCCTGAAATTTTTCTTTATCCAAATTATACCAAATAATGAGGGCATCTTCTCCTGGAGGTAGTGAAAAGTTTGACTCTTTCCAAGAATAAACACTTGGTTCAAATAAGATGGGAGTTTTGGGTAAACAGGTGGGCATAGCAAAAACATGGCTAACTAAAGGGTATAGGATTATAAAGGTTAGCATTAAATTCATCATCTATGAAATTATTCTAAAGCAATCTCCCCCAATATATTTTAACATATATATGAGTTAAGGTTTTAGTTCATTTGCTTATGGTTCTTGACTGATGACGTAGTCGAAGGTGAGTGTCTTGCCTCTTTCTGACGTCCATGTGACTGTGCCCTCAGGAGGAGTCGATGCACGTTTGAGGTGGGAAGTATGGATCCGAGAGTTGACCCCCTGAAGTTCTGCAGCACAGGAAGTAGTTAAAAGTACCTGGTAAGGTCCTTTCCAACGAGGCTGCAGGGAGTCCTTGATGTGGTGTCTTTCCAATAGACAAAATCACCTGGCTTTAGTTTGTTCAGCTCTTCGTCTCCCGGGAGCTTGTTGTGGAAAGATTCTACAACCAATTTTTAATTTTTAGTTAGCATTTCTATCAGTCCTTTAAAATAGTGCACAATATCTCCTTTTAACAGAGATGGTTCATATATTCCTTCATCCATTCTCATAGGGCGTCCAGTGACTATCTCAAAAGGAGATAACTGATGTTTTCCAAAGGGGGTAGATCTAAGGTTTAGGAGAGCTAATGGAAGGGCTTTTGGCCAAGGAAGCCCAAAGGCTTCATTTAACTTCGTCAACTGGGTCTTTATAGTGCCATTTGTTCGCTCAACCGATCCAGAAGATTGAGGATGGTAAGCACAGTAGAAATGTCTAATAGGCCAAATTTTGCAGATAAATTTAAACACTTGCCCAGTGAAATGAGTTCCACAGTCACTATGTAATTCACCTGGGATGCCCCAAGTAGGAATAATTCTTTCTAAAAGATTTTTCCCTACTGCTAAGGCAGTGGCTTTTCGGCAAGGGAAAACGTCAACCCAATGGGAAAACATGCAGATTAATACCAAAACATGTCTATATCCGTGTGCTGGAAGCATTTGGATAAAGTCTAACTGCCAGGTTTCATATGGCCCATTTGGTAGGTGAAATGTCCTTGTGCCCCATTAAGTGGCTTACTAGGATTGTGTTTGGGGCAGACAGTACATCTTGGATATACTTTGTGAGCTACTGTTGGGGAGGGCTTCCAAAAGTATTGTTTACCCCAATAAATCATTTTTTCAGGAGCCCAATACGTTAAATTATATATATACTCCAGAAGAGGCAGTTGTGCACGTAGGGGTATTATGGGTTTCTCATTTGGACCCAACCAAAGATTGCTCTGGAACCCCTTTGTTGAAACCCCTTTGTTGCCAGTTGTCCTTTTCTTGCTGTGGTGTTATCTGTTGAGCCTGAAGGAGGAGGTCAGAGATAGAGTGGGCATAGCGAACGGGACAGATTCTCTCAGTACACACAATCCATGTAGAACAGCTCTCTTTACTGCTATATCGGCCAAATTATTACCCTTTGCTTCCTCTGTGTTTGTTTTAGAATGTCCTGGGATTTTAATGATGG
The DNA here is from genome assembly GCF_000622305.1 of Nannospalax galili. Taxonomy (NCBI): domain Eukaryota; kingdom Metazoa; phylum Chordata; class Mammalia; order Rodentia; family Spalacidae; genus Nannospalax; species Nannospalax galili. The sequence continues at coordinate 2,666,603 of NW_008342636.1, read as the reverse complement.
CTAAATGTTTGGGCAAATGGATAGCATCCAGTAATTCTGAGATATGTTGACTATTTCTAATAGGCTGGCCAGAGGAAGTGAGAAATCCTCTCTGTCTCCACAGCATGCCATAGTCATGCACCACTCCAAATGCATAGTGACTGTCTGTATAGACGTTAGGTGTTTTGCTTTTTGCTAAATGACATGCTCTAGTTAAAGCTATGAGTTCAGGCATTTGGGCAGATTTAATCCCAGGTAAATGAGCACTTTCAATTATATCAAGAGCAGAGGTAGCTGCATAGCCTGCCTGAAAATGTCCTTGTTCATCTCTCGAATAAGAACCATCAGTAAATAAGATCAACTCTGCATTTTCAATAGGTGTTTCCAATAGGTCTTTCCTAGGAAGAAGAAGTATGTCAGTTGAGTGCAGTCATGCTCATCCTCTTCCAATCACCTGGTAAAGGGAGTAAGGTAGCAGGATTAAGAAAGTTGCAGCACATCAGGAAAACATCAGAGATGAACGCACAAGTAGCTCATAAGAAGTTAAGACTCACAGAATAATGCTGGGTGTGATGGGAGTTTAGCAAGAGTTCTACAGAATGAGGCACAGAAGTGGTGACAGGAGAGCCGAAAGTGACTTACTTCTTCAGCTGAGTTTCGTAGAGCTGCAGTGGCTGAGATGGCTCCCATACAGGAAGGATGCCCTCTAGCTACTGGGTCTAACTGCTGACTAAAGCACCCCAGAGGCCTATGCCTTTCTCCATGTTTCTGAGTCAGCATGCCTAGTGCATTCCTTTCTTTTTCATGAACAAAAAGGAAGAAGGGAGGTTTGTAGTTGGGGTGTCCTAGGGCAGGGGCTTGGTTTAAAGCTGTCTTTAGGGTCTTAATTGCTGTCTCTTCCTCTAGGCCTAGTTGTAAGATATCCGATTGGTCCTGTTTAAGTTTTTTTATATAGTGGCTGGGCAATTAATGAATAGTTTGGAATCCAATTTCGACAATAACCAGTCAGTCCTAAGAATCCTCTCAATTGTTTTTTGTTTTGGGAGTAGGAAAATTCCCAATAGCAGAAGTATGGTCAGGATCTATGAGCATTCCTGAGGGAGTCACTATATGACTCAGGTATTTAACCTCCTGCTGGCAAAGTTGTATTTTGTCTTTTGATACTTTATGGTCCTTCTTCGATAGTTGCTGTAGTAGGAAGATGGTGTCTTTAAGACAGGCATCATAGGAGGGAGAGCACAAGAGCAGGTCATCTACATATTGAATTAAAGCAGATTTGTACGAGAATTGTATGTCTTGTAAATCAAATTTAAGAATTTGAGAAAAATATGTGGGATTTTCAGTGTATCCCTGAGGCATCACAGCCCAGGTATACTGTCTTTCCTCTGATGTAAAAGCAAACAAAAATTGGTTATCTGCTGCAACAGGGATCCTGAAAAAGGCACTACAAAGATCTACTACCAAAAAACAGGCCATGTTTAGAGGAATGTTAGATAACAAGGTATGAGGATTAGGCACTACTGCATGTCTAGGGATGACTATCTTATTATGGCCCGGAAGTCTTGCACAAATCTCCAACCTCTCCCATTTGGTTTCTTTATAGGTAATATTGGAGTATTACAAGGGCTGGTGTAAGGGATTATGAGCCCTTTTTCTCAATATCCTGCTATGATGGACTTGATTCCCATCAGGGCTTCCTGTCTCAAAGGGTATTGCTTTATATTTGGCAAAGGTTTCCTTTTATCTATTGTTGTTTCAATCGGCACAGCAGATCTTATTCGTCCTATGTCTGTTGAGGATTTTGCCCATAATTCCTCTGGTACTTGAGAAAGGAAGTTATCATTTAACTCCTGTGGGGTCTTTTCTGACTCCTTCATAAGTGGCATGGAGAAAACAGGGGATTGGAAATTTTCACTGTCCCCTAAGTTTAGGATCATTTCTCCCTTTTGGGAGAAGGAGATATGAGCATTTTGTGTCTCTAAAAAGTCACGTCCTAACAAATGGATAGGGACACAATTTACCAGTAGAAAAGTGTGACACCCCTCAGTTTCTCCTAATTGGAATTTTATAGGATTTGTCTTAAAGGCAGTTATGGGTAGGTTAGAAACTTCCACCATTTGTATTCTAACTTTACTCTGTGGGAGAGGACTTTTAAATGTGGTGGGATTTAAAACAGATAGAATAGCCCCAGTATCTACCAGGGCCTTTGTTTCTTCTCCATTAATAATTATCTCTATTTCTCCTAAGGTATTAGTAAGGAGTAAAGGAAAAACTCTCTGTCTTCCCTCAGAGCAGCCCTATTCTTGCTTAGTTTTTCTTTCAAGGTCTCTCTGAGAGGCCTGCTGCTCTTTCTGGGAGAGCACCCATTTTAGTTTTTTGCAGTCTCTTTTAAAATGGCCAGGCCTTTTGCAATAGTTACAAATTACCTTTTCCTTTTCAATACGGAAGGAATTTGTAGGACCCCTACCTGGGAGCTTAACTTTTAACTGTAAGCTCATAACTTTGGTAGTGATGTCCTTTTCCTTTATAATAATAGTTCTGGAAAGTTGGTCTGCTAAGCGAGGCCCAAGTTGTATTATTTCGTTTGATTAAAGTAGCCAGTTCTTCTTCTAGCCTTTCTATGAATGCAGAATTCAGTAAGGCATCACTCTTACGACCCTCAAAGTTCTCAGGAGGAATTCCTGAGTGCTATTTAAAAGTTTTTATAAATCTGACATAGAAGTCAGGTACAGTTTCCCCAGGTCTTATATTATATTTCTGTATTTTGGCCCAGTCAATAATTTGTGGGAATAATTTTGGTATCACAGCACAGAGGCAGTTTCCTAACTCATGACAGGCATTTTTAGCATCAGCATCTGTTTTATTAAAGCCCTCAAAGGGGTTCCTCCAGTCTGCCAAGCGAAACCATTCCTCTGCTTTCCCTCCACAAGCCAATAACTGAATTAATTGGTATAAGTCAGAGAACCCAGGTTCATATGTTAATAGAGTGATCTGAAATTCTTTAGCAAATCCTAGAGGGTCCTGATATGGGTCAGGGAACCCCACAATCAAAGATTTTAACTCACTTTTTGTCCAGGGAGTATAACTAATATCTGGATCCCCTCTTCCTCTGGGTTTTATCTTAAAAGGGGCCATAATAATTCTTTCTTTTGGTATAGAATTGTGTTCCTCTAAACAGTTGCTAAAGTCCCATAGGGAATTGTTACTACTGTCCCCTTGAGAAATGCTAGGTAATATCTTTCCATCACTTGGAAGAAGAGTAGGAGGGGAGGGTGATAGGGGAGGAGGGGGTTGATGATCTTCTGATAGAGGAGGCAAAGGTAGAGAAGGATAGATAGGAGCAGAGGGTTGAAAAGAGTTAAGTTCTTCAGCTTTTATCTTTAGTTTCGACACAATCTCTAAGATTTTCTTATTAATTTTCTGTCCAATATCTTTCTTTAATTCTGATACTGTTTCTAAAAGTCTCTTATTAATTTCTTGTAAGTTAGCAATTTTATCATTTCTTCTCTTAGAAGCTTCTAAATTCCGATTAACGTAAGCTGCCCATTCATTATCTTTTGTTCTATTGCTTAGGACTTCTAGTTTTGGGCGCAAATATACCAATTTTGGAACATCAAATGTTCCCCATTGAGGGAACCATAAAGCTAAATTATCTTTGGTTAGATCGCCCCACTTTTTCAAATACTTGCAAGACAAAAGTCCATAGTTACCATACATAAAGCCACCTGGAGTGCCAGGCGGCAGTTTATCTTCAGACACTTCCTCCTTTTTGGAAAACTTGTTTCCCATTTTATTAACTAATTTATTTGTTTTCTCCTGAAAAAAACTGCAGCCTTTCTATGCTAGCTGGGGAGTATGTGTGTTTTGGATCTGGTGTATGTGCTGCTTCCAGGATGGACTTTCTCAGCTTTCACACTAAGACCGTCTTCTCCCACTGGGTCTCGGGCTCATCCTGCATGCTGTTGGGAACATGAGGGTGCTCCAGACACTGGGTGATCAACCCTATGTGTGTCTTCCCAGGCGAGCTAATAAAGTTTCTCACCCAGGAATGGGGCATGTTTATGGGTTCCCTATCAGGCCCTTACTTGTCCTGGGGAGTTCCCCTTGACACCTCTACTCTGTGAGAGTGGAGGGAATGGTGCCTCTTGTCTTCAGCGCCTTTATGATCAGGCACTCATTAATATTCCTAAGCTAAAGGTGGCAAGGTTGCAAAAAGCCAGGAGAAATCACAGGAAAAAAAATGCAATTTTAGGTATTGGAGAAGTGTCTGGAGACAAAGGCCAACTAAATCAAAACAAACAAAACCACAACAGACTTCAAACAAAAACCAAAATGCCTTCAAAGGTCTAGAAGTCAAACAATACTGAAAACAAACTGAAGTACCCAGAAACAAAATGCTTCCAAAGCAACAGAATTGGATACTTTAAGGCAAACACTCTAAAAGCAAGCAACTAAACAAACAATTATCTAAACAAGTAGGATCCTGAAAACCTTGGCTCAGAATAAACCAATGGGCCATCAACCAATCCAGGGAGGTCCAGACCCCAAGAAAGAACTCACCAATTTCCACTTAAGGAGACAATGCTGGATAGTGGGCTACACTATCTGGAGCCCTGGCTGGGACCTGGTGCCAATCCAGTTGACTCCTTCAGTGAAAAAGCAGACCATTCTTTTGGGGCCCCACATTCGGGCACCAAGAACTGTCGACGAAATAAATAAGATGACATTCTTAGCCTTTTGATTGGTGAGACCAGGTGGTCTGCTAGGATAATACATTCTAAAGAGGTTTTTTGTTTGTTTGTTACACAATGTTAGATCAGAAACAGAGGTAGCAAGGAGTGGCTGTTTAGGGTGCTAAAGATGGCCTGAGATAAATGGTAATTGGACTCTGAACCTGCAACATTCCAAACTCTCCACATTCATCGAATTTCTAATCAGTTGATCAGCCTTGCAGGAAGAAGTCCAGTGTGAAGACAGAAGGGTTTTTTTTTTTTTCTTCTGGGGACTTTTATTCACAAGGGTATGACGAAGTTGGCTTCTCAAGTCAGGAAAAGAAACAACAAGAAACCTTATTTAGGGGCTCACTATGTGCCCTTCACACATGCTTTGACATCAGGCTCTTACCTACCATCTGCCAAAATTAATATTATTAACCTCCCTTTGTAGAAGAGGAGCCCAGTGTAGAGTTTGGATCACAGACCTGCCCTTTAAACTTTTCCAATCATCAAACTGCTAAACAAAAAAGTTCACCAAATAATGAGATAATTCCTGTCACGTAAAAAGGAAAAAAATCAGGATACAACCCTAAAGGATATACAATCACTTCAAATTTTATTATGTAATATAAATATTAATATTCAAAATTAAGTAGGGCTGGTGCCAAAATTCTGTGGTATAGAGCTTTCCTAGTGTGCACAAAGTCCTAGGTTTTATCCCTAGCACTGGAAAAAAAACACACTGGAAAGAAAAGTATTAGCAATAGTTAGGAGTTTGAAAATTATAGGTGAGTTTAATTTTTTAATCTGCAATGTGGGGTTAATTCCTATTTTCTACCATGACATTTCTTTTACAATTAGAAACAATAAGAGTAAGTAATAAAATATTATTCAGAGAGAAAAATCTTATATTATCTAAGTATAAGGTGCAGAAAATCTGATACTAAAATAAATATAACTAGTTATGGCTTAGATTGAAAAATTCACACTAGGTTGTAGAACATAATCTGAAACTTCAAAAAATACATGTTGGTTAAGGGTGGTGGAGTATTCCTGTAATCCCAGCACCTGGGAGGTAGAGGCATGAAGTTTGCAAATTTGAGATTAGTCTGATCTACATAGTGAGACCTTGTCTCAAAAATGTGTGTGTGTGTGTGTGTGTGTGTGTGTGTGTGTGTGTGTTGTGCTCTGCAGGGCCTTTAAGTTTGCCTGGTTCCTTTTAGCTGTCCCTTGTGGCACTTTAGAGAAAGAGCTTGACAAGTTTGAAAAACACTGGGGTAAGTCTTGAGATGGTGGCATCAGATACCAAGAGTGTTAAAGATTATATGACCCTATAACTCTTTCTGTTAATGTCTCACATTAAGATAGCTAATGAATCAGTAGACATACAGCCAAGTTTTCTGAAGCCTATTCTAAAAGAGAGTTTTCTCCAGCAAACAATGAGAGTTATAAGAAGAAGACATTGTTTCAGAAGTCCTTGACTTTGTTTCTACTGCATAGCAAACTGCATAAGCACCTGAGACAGATAAAAATTGCATCTTTTATAATGGCCTAGACAGAAAGGATGCCTAGTATATTAACCACAAGATTGGGGGCATGGGGGAAATGTTACTTCCCACAGAGGCCATGCCGGGTCCGCTGGCCACTGCAAGCTGATCTGGTATTCTGCCTCTTTTAGCCCCATCTCTCATAGCTCTTACAATGCAGTTCTTAGCACTGGTTTCTTGCCTCTTCTATTCCCGGACTGAAAGCTGTTGGAAAACCCATGTCAAAAGTTTTCTGTAGCCCACTTTTAGACCCATAAAAATAGTACTTATTGAAAGAATGTGTGTATCTGTGTGTGGGTATGTGCACAGGAGTGCAGGTGCCCACAGAGGCCAGAAGAAGTACATGGTTATGATCTTCCCAACATGGGTGTTGGGAACTAGGGTCTTCCACAAGAACAGAAAGCTATCTCTCTAATCCTGGTGCCTTTACTTCTTCATTTTATTTTATTTATTGTTTTATTTTATGTATATAAGTGTATTGTCTGCATGTATGTCCATTGCATCCATGTTGTGCAATGCCTTCAGGGGTCAGAAGAGAGCATCAAATTCCCCTAGAACTGGAGTTACAGACAATTGTTAGCCACTGTATTGGTTACTTTTCTATTGCTGTGACAGAAACACTAACCAAGAGAACTTATAAAAGGAAGAGTTTATTAGAGCTTACAGTTCCCAGGGAATTAGAGTCTGTCATGGCAGGGAGGCATGGTGACAAAGGTGGCTGGAACAGAAAGAGGAGCACTCTACTTCCTATGCCTGCTTGAAAATGTGAGCTCTTAGCTCCTACTCCTACTCCAGCTACCTCTGTCACCATGTCTCCCTGCCCCTTTGGAAGCATAAGCTAAATAAACACTTCCCTGTATAAGTTCCCTTGGTCATAGTGTTTCTATCACAGCAACAGAAAAGTACTAATACAATAGTTGGTACCAGAGAGTAGGCTCTTGGCTGTGAAGAACCTGACCATGTGGGTTTTTGGAGGAATGTGGAAGACTTTGGAAGCTTGGGCTAGAAAAACAGCTGATTACTGTAAGCAGAGCTTAACAGGCCATTCTAATAGGCACTTAGAAGAAAGTAGTGCTGAGAACAATGTCTTTGGCAGAATCTGGCTGTCTGAGACTAAGGTGAAAAGCAATGGACTAATTTCTTTGGTGGAGGATATTTCAAGGCAGCCCAATGTAGAAATGGTGATGTGGTTATTAATGATGAATATTATGCAGCTCTACAGTGAAAAAGAGCAAATGGGGCAGAAAGAAATGCAGAATATACAGTTTGAATTGGAAAAGAACACTAGGAAGATTAATGTTGGAGCCAAGATATGTGCTGAAGGAGAGGATCTCTTTGATAAAGAGATTAAAGTGCTTATGGAGAGGCCTAGAGATTTACTTAAATAATGGAGAGAGTGCCTCCAGGGCAAGACCATACCCAGCTAAACCTCCAGTTTGTGAAGGGAAGATGCTGGGGTTTTCTACTCCTAGAAAACCACGACACAGAAAGCTTCAAAAGTGGATGAAGCAGGCCAGGGTCCACCCCAAACTTGCAGTCAAACTTGGCAGTGTCATTCTTGTGGTGCTGGCTTTAAGGACATGAAAGATGGAAGAGTGAGGGGTCGTCATTTCTTCCTCTGCCATTTCAGAGAGCCACAGAGGTCAGGCAATGTGCAGCAGGTCCCTGCATAAAGAAGGCCCTGATAGGGCATTGCATGAAGTTGTGAGGTGAAGCCTGGTTAGCAGTGGAGACTTCAAGAAGATATTCATGATGCTGTGAGACATTTGCCAAGGAGAGCTACATACAGGGAGTGATAACAGCCCAAGAGAGAGATATACATTTCATATAGCAAAGCTGGAGAGGCTGAATCATCCAAGCTCTTTGGAAGTAAAGTCCCAGAAGTCAGACATGGAGCTACTGGATTTGGTGTTTGCCCTGCTGGTTTTTGGTCTTGTTTTGGTCTAGTATTTCCTCACTATGCCTCTGTTCCTCCCTTTTGGAATGGAAATTTGTATTCAGTTCCACTGTACGTTGGGAGTGTGTAATTTGTCTTTTGATTTTACAGGGTCTTACAATTAAGAGATTGCCCCAAGTCTCAGAAGAGGCTTTGGACTATGGACTTTTGAATAAGATTGATGATACTGGTAAGGACTATGGGGACTTTCAAGGTTGGACTAAATGCAGTTTGAATTTTATGTGGTCATGAGCCTATGGGGGCCAGGGAGTGGAATGTGAAGTTTACTTTTCTGTTGTTGTGACAGAAACACCATGACCAAGGGAACTAATAAAAGAAAGAGTTTATTTAGCTTATGGCTCCAAAGGGGCGGGAAGGCATGGTGGCAGAGGTGGCTGAAGTAGGAGCAGAAGCCAAGTGCTCACATCTTCAAACAGGCGCAGGAAGCAGAGCACGACTGGAGATCCAGCAAAGTTTAAGAAATCTCTAAGCCTGCCCCCAGTGATGTGCTTCCTCAGCATAGCCACACTTTCTAAGACTTCCCAAAACAGCGTCACCAACTGGGAACAAAATCCTCAAATACTTGGTGCCTGTGGAGGACAGTCCCATTCAAACCACCACAGCTGCTATGTGGGTGCTGAGAATCAAACATGGGTCCAGCCAGTGCTCTTAACCACTAAGTCATGTCTCTAGCCTTTACTTTTTAATGTATAGTATTAAGTACCTTTGTGAGTTGTTGAATAAGTAAAACAAGGTAATTTGGAGGTAATTTGAAAAGTTGAGTCCTATAAGTAAATGTAAGATTTTCTCCTTACATGGCATCTTGTAATGCCATTACAATGGCATCTTATATACAATCCAAATTTTCATACTGTCACATTAGCCCACTCCTTCTTGGCTCATTCTTCAGTAAAACCAGAATGACTGATGCTCTGCCCACTGTTGGGGATCTGACTCACCATTCTTAACTGCTCTTAACTGCCAAACCATCTCACCAGCCCTTCATTCATTACTCTCACTTGTTCCCCTCCCATTCCCACTGATCCTCCTCCTCTTTAGTTCCCCTTTCTTCTGCTTTCATGGTGTGTGTGTGTGTGTGTGTGTGTGTGTGTGTGTGTGTGTGCCAATGAGTTTAATTAAGGTTGCTGACAGGATCATACAGGCACTTTACCAGTGGCTACACCACTGAAGAAAACATTTCTTCCCCGCCACCTCTACCAACCATTAACTGCTTATAGATCCTCAGAGAAGGGTGGGGAGTTATGAGCCTCTCACACTGTCCATGGTAGCATGCTGATTCGCCCTGTCATATGAAAGTCTTGTGCAGGTAATCATTTCTGCCATGAGTGCCCAAGTGCAACTGCCATGTCATGGCCTGAAGACAGCGCTTAACAACACTCCAGCTCTTACATTCTTTCAGCCTCCTCTTCTGCAGTGTTCCCTGAGCCTTGTTGGAGTGTGTGTGTGTGTGTGTGTGTGTGTGTATGCGTGCGTGCACTATGGATGTCCCCCTTAGTGCTGAACATTCAACAGACACTTATTTCCCATTCTTTGGCTAGTTATGAGTCTCTGTAGTAACTGCCAACCTCTACAAATGAAGCTTCTCTGACCAAAGCTAATGGCAGTGCTAATCTATTGGCATAAACATAGATATTTAGAAGGCAGTTTGACACCATATCCGTTTAGCAAAACAACAGTAGTAGCTCTCCCACTAGGGCTGCGACCCTCCTAGCCACAGGCTTTGTTTATAGTACCAGGCATAAATTTCCTCCTGTGTAGAGTACTCAAATCCAGTCAGAAAGCAATTGGCTATCCCCGTAACAATCACGTCACTTGCATCAGTGTGGTCACATCTTCCCTGGCAGTGTACCATGCTGAGTCCACAGTCGAGGAAAACTGTTGAAGGCTTTTCTCCCCCAGCAGTCTACATAGGACCTTCCAGAACTATGACAGCTAACCAGCAGGAAGGAAGCTCCGGGCTCAGTTCTAGCTTGCTTTCTCTATGCCCTGTAACCAGATCATGTGGTGTCCAGCTATAGTGTCTTACCACCTAGTTCTGGGTAGGCAAACAAGAATAATGGCAATAGCCTGCATTGTTCTGGGGGCCTTAGGAGCCTCCCTGACTAAGAACTCATAGAGAAGCAGCCCACCCCTGCACTAGCATTAGGAAGCAAGCATACCTTTGTGAAAGCTGACAGAGCTCTAAGAATAGCCAGCACATCCATCCAATTGGTTTTCCATAGATGTAAACCTGCAACTGTCTTGAATAAGGAAGAGATGTGTTCATACTATATCTGGATGAGAAACTGATCTCACAATTTCCCCAACGTATATTCTTTATTCCAGTGTAGGAAATTGCATTACATGCCTGGTACCCAGGCAACTTCAGAACCCCCTGGGGGGATTTTCCTGAAAATCCCCTATGTCAGCCTTCCTTTTGAAATAACATTTCTCTGTGGGAACTGTAGGTTCAGTCTCATGTCAGTAAATGGTCCCCTAATAGCCCTCTATGGCAAAGTTATGACTTATCCCCAAAGAAAAATGCTGCCTTGTGAGCATGTTTTATCGAGGCTAAGAGTCAAGTCATAAAACACAAACCCTCACATCTGAGTGCTTGTTAGCTAAAACACTATTTATTTGCACATAAATATTTGTCTTTTCTTTGTAGGAGTCTATTACTTGCATATTCAAGTGGACCATATGCGTCTATGTTACATGTCCAAAGTGTTATAATAGGAATATAGATTAGCAGCCGATTATTTTGGCTGCCAGTTTTCCAAATATGTTAAACAGCTCCTTTGCTTTCTCTGAAGAATATACATAAATACAGCTCTTTCAGTGAAGGGTCACAGTTGTGTAAAGCTATAAGTATTAAATTAAAAAAACAATGGGTCACAAAGCTCTTTACTTGTTCTGGCATTTCATGCTGTACAATTAATTTTACGCCTATGTGTTAAGACTATCAGTTATTAAAGCAAATAGTTTCTGTTCATTTGATACCACAGTCATTATAATAAATTAAAACTATTATGTGCACGTATACAGCCATCGCTCTAAAATAACACTTGCTAAAATGATGAAGGGCCCACACAAAGACGTAATTCTCTTTATCTGCCATTTTTAACATCTTTAAGTTTCAGATTTTTCCATGTTGCTTTCCTAACGCCTTCTATAAATTACATTTTCTTTAAAATTACTAAGGAAAATGGTTCTGATGTCCACGGATAAAGCCTAAGTATATTCCAGATACAAATGTATCTTCTAATTGCTTAGGCAGGAAGCTGGAAGCCGTTTCTCAAAGAGGCACAAAGGGAATGGTTGCTTTCACTTCTCATTTCATTTCTTCCCTCCAATGTTTGTAGACTGAAGCTGATCTTCTCATAAATGTCTAATATTACTACAGCACCAAGGTCGATTACAAAAACGATATGCATAAAAAGTAGACAGAAATACTCTGTACTGTGCTTTCATAAGGAAAGATATAAGCAGCCTTGTCAAGAGGGTGTGTGGGTAAATTCATTCATTATGCTCTTTTCTGTCAGGTGTTGATAACAGTCTCATTACCCCGAAGTTTGAGCCTAAACTTGGAATGTAGCATTTAAAAAGAGAGTGTTGAAAGCGGGTTTAAAACTTCTTTATGGCTGTGTTAAAAATAATTAAATGGAACAGAAGAAGAAAAGAAATACTGTCACCTTCATGTCAAACCAGCTTACTGTGGACTCTGACACAAAATGGAAGCAGAAAGGAAGTTCTGTGTCACCCCTAAGAATGAAACCAGCTCCGTGTTGGTTCATTCTGCACCCTTCCCAAGGATGTTGACAGAAATTGCACGTAGGATTCTAAAGGCCCAATGCAAGCTGCAGTTAGTTCTGAGTAAGCCATGTGAAAGCCACTTGTAGAAAAAGACTAGCAAATTTGAAGTCAATTTCAGAAGATTTGGATTTGACATTGTGAGTCTGAAAAATCAAATGTGTGCTCTCAGGTAAGGAGCTGTGCTTCTGTTCACCTCCAACAGGTTCAGAAAACACAAAAAGTGATGCACTGTGTTTATTCACTGAATGCTCTCACAATTAGGACCCAGGGATTTGAAGTCATCTAAGAATTTTAAAAAAATACAATGGGAAATATATATATGTATTTATATGTGTATATATATTTCCCATTGTGTATATATGTATTTCCCACTGTTATGTATTTCTCATTATATAGTAGCCCATTATATTTTACCATTTGTATATTTATTATATAAAAATAAATATATATATATTTATTTATATACAAATAACTCTATATAATAGTTAAGAAGGGCAGGATGACGGGGCAATACAGGTGGGTGTTGGTCAGGAATGAGGTAAGAGAGGGAGCTGACTACCAACAGGGAACCCTCTTGTATATATTTTTTTAAGTATTTTATTTTATTTTTTTTGTTTTATGTATATGAGTATATTGTCTGCATGTGTGTTAAGTGCACCAGTGTTGTGCAATGCCCACAGAGGTCAAAAGAGGGCATAGGATTCCCTGGAACTAGAGTTACAGACAGTTGTTAGCCACCATGTGGGTGCTAGGAACTGTACCTGGGTCCTCTGCAAGAGCAGCCAGTTCTCTTAACCACTGAGCCATCTGTCCAGCCCCAAGGTTTCAGTCCATTGACCTCTGGTCTCCCACACTTCCACTGTGCCACTCTGCTGACATCCCCTCCAGGTGGTGGTTACAGATACTGCACTGCTCAAAACTCATTGAACTGTACATCAAAAGGAATGGATTTTATTGCATGCCAATTACCAAAACATGAAGCACAATAATCAAAAGTAGTTTTAAGTTTGAGGGGAAGAGGTTCGTCACTCTTGACATGGTTTCTAATTCATAGCAAGCAGAGGCAAAAAGACAAGTCTGAAGGAAATTGACAAGTCCCTGAAAGTTTGTTAGCCTTGGGTTCTTAGGAGCACTTTAAAAGTTATTATTAAAAAAAAAACTTTGCATATCAAACCAAGAAATTAGAATAACTTAATTGTTGCTCATTATAGTATTTATAAATAAGTTATAGTGGAACCAGGCAATAGAATGCTTTACTGACATCAAAAATCATTCTTGACATGGAAGGATGTCTAGAACACAGCAGATTTCAATACACAGCTTGTGATAAAATGCGTATAATATTATAATTCTATGAACCTATAAATTAAGAAGTATAAGCTGGGTGTGGTGGTGCTCACCTTTAATCACAGCATTCAGGAGGCAGAGGCAGGTGGACCTCTGGGAGACGGAGGCCAACCTGGTCTACATAGTGAGTTCCAGACCAGCTGGAGCTACAGGGAGACTCTGTCTCAAAAAATCTAATTAATTAATTAATTAATTAAAAGATTAAAATATACCGGACTTTGTGGCACATGCCTTTAGTCCCAGCCCTTGGGAGGCAGAGGCAAGTGGATCTCTGTGAGTTTGAGGCCAGCCTGGTCTCTATATTATATAAAGTTCCAGGCCAGCTGGGGCTACAGGGAGACCCTGTCTCAAAAAGATCGAAAAAAATTTTTTTTTAATAAAAACGTACTAAGAATATGGCTCAGTGATAGAGAACTTGCCTATCATCCACAAAGCCCTGGATTTGATCCCAGCACTACAAAAATAAATCAGAAAGCAGCGAAAACCAAGAATGTAACAAACACCAGGATAGCCACTGCTGGGTGTAAACAAATATTAGCATTTCTCTCTCTCTCTCTCTCTCTCTCTCTCTCTCTCTCTCTCTCATAGAGAATGCATGTGAACATATGGGTATATACATGCATATGCATGTAGGTGTATCAATTTTTATATGTAAATAAAAGAGAGTGCTTTGTTTTCTGGCACATTCTAAAGATGATTTTGAAAAAGTAGAGTAGGCAGAAACTTTGGGAGAGGGGTTGTGAGTGTTCTCTTCAGTGAATGAAAGGGTTAGCACCAATCATACATTCACTGGGTGAATCCCACAGTGGGTGCCCTGGGAAAGATTGGATTAGTGCACATATGCTAACATTTAAAAGACACATTAACACATGGTGACTAACTGGTTACACAAAGCAAATGCAATCCTAGGGATTTGCACATTTGTGTTAATGACTAGGGTAAGTGGGTTTAGTAAATCCTGGCCATCCATTACCAACACCCAGTTTTTCCAACTTTCTCAGCCACTTTTCCCAAGAACTATTGTGATAGAGTCATTCCAGTTTAGAGTGTACAACACAGGGCTGTACTTAACAGGGTTAATAGAGCCTTAACCTCTAACGGTATTAAACCAAAAAGACCACAAGAGAAAAATTGGTGCTTATGCCGAATCTGCCCTGTTTGTTTAAAAGAAAATAACCATAAATGGGCTGGCAAGTTACAAAACTGCTCACACCATGCACACTTCTCCAATGCCTTTCTACTTCATGCCTGTTTTGTCTCTGACAAGAAAATTGCTAGTCTTATTCTGAAATAAAGCAATTATCGGAGATGTGTCATACTTATAGTCTGTGCTCTGTTACAGGAATAACTTGCTTCCAGCATAGAAAAAAGTCACTCCAAATTGCTTTCTTAAATGTTCTATGGAACGGTCAGAACCCAAAGGTACAGGTTAGCCTAGCATATTTTATGTGACTCTATTTGTATAAGCCTCAGGTGACATGACTGTGTGGGGCTGATGTCATTTAGCCACTCACTGTATGAACTACTAGATTCCCCCAAGGCCATCAAGAAGAAGAATTGCTTCTTCAAGTCCAAATTCTGCAAAGTATATGAGCTTCTGCTATTACACTGCAGCCGTGCTCCCCTGGGTTTCAGAACTTTCAAAGGCAGCCTTAAAACCAGTCAAATTTGCTTGCATGAAATGCATTACTGGCATTCCACTCTCCAGTCTTCTCTCTCCCCTGTCCTCTCTTGGTGACTTCAACCAGTCTGGTTGCTTTAAATATCATCCAGTTGTCTGTGACTCCACATCTTCCAAAGACTCCACTTGGATATCTAATGCTTCATATTCAAACGGATGATCCTCAGATCAGTATTACTTGGGAGCTGGTTAGAAATGCAGAGTCTTAGGCCTACTGAATCAGACTCTGTATAAAACAAGTTCCCCAGATTCACATGCACATTGAATTTTTAAAATCCCTGGTTGATATTCTGACCCAGGACTCAGCACATTCTATCGTTATGATGTTATTTATTTTATACAAGTATTCTGTCTGATTATAAACCCTACATGGTCAGACACTGTGGTTCATTTCACTTTATCCTCCTAATATCCAACAGAGGAGATGCTAACAGAATAGATATATACTATGTAGTCAATTACACTAAGATGCAAATAAGCAACTTTGCATGAAAGCCTGTTGCATTTGATCTGGAAAGAGGAAAAGTGACTGGCACATGTAGCCAGTCATTCACCAGAAGAGACATCATTGGTACCACTGCAGTTTTGTAAGCTTTCATGGCACTTGGTGGCTTGTTTTATGAGGGGCCAGATTATGCTTTAGGATGCCAATGAAGCTTCAACTAAATGATGCTCTAACAAATTCACCCTTTTTCTAACCTATTCTAGATTCGAATTTGTCCAAGGAGCCAATTACAGTTGCTGCCCCATTTGTCCTCCTCTAAGATGGACATCTATACAATAATTGGGCATGTCTGAGGCTTTTCCTTAAAATATGTGTTTACCAACACCAGCCTGGGCTTATGCCCAATCATACCTGGCCCACTTTTTTTCAGTGGAACAAATGAACATTTATGTCTCTCTCTGAGCGATGGCATTTCCCATTCAATTTTCCAGTTTTGTTCCTCTATCTGATACTCATTTAAGAGGGTTTCACAGGGTCCACAGGATTTGTGAAAATCAATGAGCAGTAAACTTGCCTCGCAGGCAGCCTCTGAATGGCCTTCATTTACATCAGGAATTGAAACAGAGATGGAAGTGGAAGCTATGGGAATGTGCTGGCCAATAACTTCAGAAGGTGTGTTTCCAGTCTCTGCTTTTCCAGAGTCAAACATCACTTAGTGATCCTGTGTTGCTGTAGAGAGGAGACAGGTTCTCAAACAAAATGATGTCTCTTTGAAGGACTACTACTAGTCTTAATTTTATATACTTATTTAGAAGCAGGTCTCACTATGTAGCCCCTGGCCTAGAACTCTGGCCTTGAATTCACAGAGATCCACCTGCTTCTGTTGAAGGTGTGTGCCACCATGCCTGGCTCTTTAATTTTAAAAAGTATGTGCTGGATGCCAATGCTTATTGTCCCTCCAAAGTCTCCAGCTGAAATATCCTTTTTTATTATCCAATTATCTCCTATGGCTATTCATTTTACAGCAGAGTTTGCCCAATGACCACTTAGGGTGCCTGCTAACCACCTGCATCCAAAGAACTCCTGGAGAAGGAGCAGTTAAAAATCTACCCTCCAGGTGACCTTTAATTGAATTACCTTATATTAAGTACTTATTTCTGAAAGTATTTTTTTTTTGGTCTTTTTGAGGCAGGGTCTCCCTGTAGTCCCAGCTGACCTGGAACTCACTATGTAGACCAGGCTGGCCTTTGAACTCATAGAGATCTGCCTGTTTCTGCCTTCCAAGTGCTGGGATTAAAGGCGTGTGCTACCACTGAAAGTATTTTTTATGAGGAAAATTAGAAAAGCTTCATTTATCTAGTCACACTTGTTTTGAGTAATTTCTGAATCTTGTGCTAAATGAGAAAAAAGCCAGGAAGCCCTAGTCCCTGGCTTCAGGGAGACCACAATGGAGACCATACTCAATGAGATACACAGGGCACAGCATGGTGAGGGCCCTGGAGGAAGGAGACACAAGTTGAAGATATACTTTATTTGTTTGAAAGAAATAATAATCTTACAAATCTAAACAGGTAGCCAAAACAAAACTGTCATGGAATTAGTGTGAATACTAGTCCATATTAAAGAAGATTCTTTTTATTTTGAAAATAGTGCCATAATTACCAGACAGATGACTCAGCAGTTAAGAGCCCTTGCTCCTTTTCCAGGGGACCTGAGTTTGGTTTCCAGCACCCCACTCAAACGACTCACAACTGCCTGTAACTCCAGCTACAGGGGATCCAACACCCTCTTCTGGCCCCTATGGACACTGCATATACGTGGCACACACACACACACACACACACACACACACACACACACACTTAAAAATAAGAATAATAAATCCTTTTTAAAAAGACAGTACGAGAAACACCTGAACTGACAAGATCCCTCACCAGGTAAAAGCACTGGCTATGCAGACCTGGCAATCTGAGTTCAAACCTGGATTCCACATGCCCACCATGGCACTCAGGTATACACACATACATACACACAAATATACAGAGACCACACACACACTATACACAAACCACACACCACACCACACCACACACACACACACACACACACACACACACACACACACACACTACAATGGTCATAAACAAAATTTAAAATTTTGGAGAAAGATAGTGCCAGGTAAGCTGGAAGTTTGCACAGAGTCTGGTACAAGATTGCTTGTACATAATCTGGTACTGAATATTTACTGAACAGATGAAAGAGTAGGAATATCCATTATCATCTAATAAAAGTAAGCCAAAGATTTTCTTCTTTTTAAAATTTATGTAACTTATTTTTATGTGTAGAGTGTTTTTCCTGCATGTATGTAAATGCAACGCGTTTGTGTGCCAAGCCAGCAAAGTCCAAGCGAGGGCATCAGATCCCCTGAAACTGGAGTTAAGGACAGTTGTTAGCCACCGTGTGGGTGCTGGGAAATTGAACCCCGGTCCTGAGAGAGCAGCTGGTGCTCTGAACTGCTGAGCCATCTCTCCAGCTCCCAAAGAGGTTTTTCTAATGGAGCCATAAGTGATCAGGGCTCCAGAATGGTTGGTCCAAGTGTTTAGAGGAGGGTTTCTGGCTCCTCTCTCTCCCTCTGTTCATCATTATCTAATACCTTGGTTACTGTGGGATGAAATAGTATGCCTTTCCCATGAGGCACTTTCCTCTCTCACCATAGCTCAGCTTGTTTCTTTCTCTGTTTTCTTCAAAATGCAAATGATCTAATGTGAATGTTATTTTTTTTCCAAGCAGAGTTTAATATCTAACATTGGGCTTTCTATCATGGGAATTTACCTTACTAAATACAGTTTAAGGCTATATTTTTTTAGACCTGGCTTAATCTTCCTGGAAAAACTTGAAACCCAGAGGGATGTTAGGTTAGAGCTTTCATGACAAAAATAAATACATAAATAATAAAATAAATATATCTAGCACTGGTTTGTCTGCTATGTAATTCCCAAATAAAGAAGTCCAACTGAGTGGGCATGGTGGGCTGCCATTACCCCAGCACTTGGGAGGCAGAAACAGGAGAATCCCTGGAGCAAGCTGGCTGGACAGGTGAGAAGAATCAGCAAGTGAGAGATCTGCCTTACTGGGAAGATCTTGCTCCACTGGAGAGAGATTGAAGAAGACACTTATCATCAACCTATGGCTTCCACATGTGAATACATGTACACACATGCACAACACACACACATATGCATGCACAAAAAAAGAACCCCTGGGCTTGAGAGATAGCTCAATGGTTAAGAGCACTAGCTGTTCTTGCAGAAGATCAGGGGTTCAAATCCCAGCATCCACGTGACGGCTAACAGCCATTAGTAAGTCTAGTTCCAGAGGATCTGATGAACTCTTCTGTCCTCCATGGGCACTGCAGGGCATGGGTGTACTTACACATGTGCAGGCATAACACTCAGACACATAAAAAAGAGAACCCCAATGGTACCAAAACTGAACAGGAGTAGCATTCACATCTTGTCATAGCCTACCTGTTTTTCTAAATAACTGAATGATTTAAGAACACACGAGGACCAGTGGAAGAGGGGATGCTCTCTCGTTAATGTCCCCTTCACCTCTGAATGACTCTGGTTTTGTTACTCATGAGTTTCCTGAAGCAGTGTGCAGCAAGCAGGAATATTCATATAACAGTTATGACCCAGCTGCCTGAGAATTCATGACAAAACTGCCAGTACTGGTCTCAGAGTTCTGGGGACTGGTGACCATGTGGCAGCCATTTTGCTATCGGGTTGTTTGCTATTCTTGTTTCTGGTGCCCCTGGGAACTGGTAAAGCAGTTGGACCTTTTAACCTTTTAACAGGAAAAAAAAAAACTCACAAAGGAGGTTTGGTTTGAGGTTTTTTTTTTTTTTTTCAGACTGTGTGGCTACAATACGTCTATTATTTTTTAACTATCAAAGAAAATAAACATCATAAGAAATCTTCAGAGAATGAAATACTATTACAACTACTAATACTGAATGCAATGGGTATTAGCTCAATGTGGCCTAGCCCTGTACTAATTGATACATGGCAATTATATCACGATATCTCCTAGGTTTGACATCATGCAAAAGATGCAAGACACTACAGTGCGTGATTCCACTTGTACAAAGTTCTAGAGCAGACAAAACTAACCCATGGCTGTAAAGTCAGTCTGTCGTTACTTGGGCAGGCATGAAGCAGGACTGCAATAGGGTTCAAGGGAATTTTCTGTGGCAGGAAAAAAGTACAAGTTTTGAATGGGGTGAATGGTTACATGGATGGATACCAGGAGACCTAAGCATCTGTGGCTGGCTACCTGGTGGACCTTCTGCTCTACAAGACAGGCCCTTCCAGCGTGCATACAGGAGTAGTTCTCAGACTTCATTTTTACTCGTGGCCTACCTGGTATGTTTACTTAAAGTACAGGTTTCTGGGTTCTCAGCCTTACTGGAAAAGACTCTGAAAAATGGGATGCTAAAATCTACATTTGAAGCCATCATCATCTAAGCTATTCTTGGAGCAGAAATCTAAGATTGGCAGCACAGGCTCCCTGCTTGTGGGTGTGTTGAACACTAGATATGTCTATAGACAACTCTGCAGCAATCCAGCCCCAATCCTAGAGAAATTATGCAAAGCACATGAGAACGGTAAGTGGCTGCACTTGTGTGTTGGAAAGAAGGATTTAATCTACACACTCAAAGGAGATGGCTATGCGTGGAAGTGACCAGTGCTCTCCAGGCCTCTCCCTGAGCAGGATCTCCTGACAGTTCCTCTTCTCTGCCCCCGGGATGCTTTTCTTCACTTGGGGCAACTGGTTTTTAATTGATTTTTTTAGTAAAGGTATTTCTCGCTCTCTTTCACTCTGATTAAGAACCATAGCATGATCTCATCATGCCTGGACAAGTATTGATGTGCCGGGGTACCATGGGGCTAATAAACAGTGTTATCCAGTATTTTTTAGTGGCATGTAAAAACTCCCTCATGAAAGATAAAGGAGGCAGAGCACAACATAAATGTCATTCTAGAAACAGTGGTGGTAGGGTGTATATAGCTAGACATTAGTGATTTCATTAGTGCACAGAGACAGGTCTCATCTAGCGATAAGCAGAGGGGAGTGGGATCTGGAGGGTCAGAGGGCTGTGGGAGGCCATCACAAAACAAAGAGCCCAGTGGGTCTCCAGGCTTCCTTGATTTGCAGCAGAAATTAAATAAAATGCTTCAGATGAGCAGCAGAGGATGACCTTAGCCCCATTCTTCATTTACCCATCATCACCTTTTCTTTTCTTCCCAAAATATTTCAGAAGGGTTGAGGTATGAAAGGAGGCCTTTAGGGTTTACTTTATCTTACTCATGAAGTCTTTAAATTCAGTGTGATCCACTCTACTCCTTGGATTGCTGAGAGGAGTTGGGGAACATGGAGGCTCCATGGGAGAGATTTGGGGCATGCCAGTGGGGTCTCTAGATTCCATTTGAGTTAACAAATATTTGGTACAAAGAAGACTAGTCCAAGGGCTGGAGAGATGGCTCAGCAGTTAAGAGCACTGGCTGCTCTTGCAGAGGACCCAGTTTTGAGTTCCAGCACCCACATGGTAGCTAACAACCATCCACAACTCCAGTCCAGGGAATCCAGTGCCCTCTTCTGACCTCTGCAGGGTACACTTACACACATGCAGGCAATATATTCATATACATAAATTAAAATAATGATTTTATAAATATGAAAACAGTCCTTTGTGCGCCCTCTTGCCTACATACTTACTATGGTTTTATACTTAATTTTCAAAAATTAATTCAGGATGTATGAACTGTTTTGGAGCCTTTTTGTTTATTGTGCCCCAAACACCATTTCCTTTGGCAGTGTTTGGGTACAGACAACATGTAGATTAGGAGTCTCTTTCCTCTGTTCTGTGTAAATGACCACAAGACTTTGGCTGTCTGTGGTCTACGTGATTTCTGGACATGCTTTTCTGTTCCCAGACATAGTATTTACTAAGCACTTATTATGCACGTACCATTCTAATAGAACATCCCTGGCAATCTGTGTGTGTGTGTGCATGGTACGGTACACATGTGTGTTTTCACATTTGTGTAGGTACATATGTGTGCAAGTGTATGTAGCCAGAGGTTGATACCGAGTATCTTCCTCAATCACTCTCCATTTTATTTACTGAAACAAGGTCTCTTGCTGAACTCAAAGCTCACTGATTCAACCAGTCTAGCCAGCCAGCTTTCCCCAGGCATGCCCCATTTTCACTTCCTGAGCAGAGATCACAGGCTGGTACCATGTCTGTTCAGCTTTTATGTGGGTGCTGGGATCTCTCACTGGTCCTCATGTTTGCACAGCAAACACTTTATCCACTCCTGTCCCCAGCCTCAAGCATACCTTGCTGTCTTCAGCACAACACTGTGAGGCCTGTTTTACAGGTGAGAAGACTGAGGCACTGAAAGGCTCAGAGCATACAGCTAAGACTCAAGAAGGCCAAGAGTGGACTCGGGATCATAACCTACTCCCACTGTCCATCTGGGTTCATGGCTGTCAGAGTTCCTTATAGTCCTCACGACTTTACCCAGTCATACAGTTTATCAGCAGCTGGGTATCACCTGGTGTAACCCTCTCAGTTTCAGTTGAGGAACATGAGGCCAGTCTCCCAGGCCAGCCTTTGCTGTGCTTTCTACTCTACCACACAGCCTCCCTGCCATCCCACTTTATTTTTCCTTTTCAAATCTGTGTGACTTGAGTGTTTGGGGACATGAAAGATTAATAACCTCAGTCTGGACTAGGCTGACTGTGGGCAGGTCTTGTGAGAACTTTTCCCACACTGTGGTGCCAGCAGGTCTCGGGCTTGAACTGCACACCCTTGTTATTCTTTCTAGCTGTGGGCCTCCCTTGAGCCAACCAGACCCACCATGACAAACTGAACCAAAGTTCTGAGAGCAAGACCCATGGGACTGCTACCCAACATGTCAAGGAGCCAGCTCTGGATGTCTTTACCTTCACTCCAAAACTACTGTCAAATCAGAGACGAGCTGGAACCATACCAAGCTGACACTTTAATCTCGGTAACTAAATCCATCAGTGAAATAGTAATGCTGCCTACATTATTTTTCCTTTCCTCGTTAGTTATTAGCAGCCAGAAAAAGTTCGTCTCAAGGAATTCACTTCCCCCAGGACCTTTTCAAGTCCTTTAGTTCAATGAGAAAGATATGCAGGTCCATCTCTAGGTCCAGAAGATGTTCTTCGGTGCAACAGTGATGCTGGGCATGTGACTTCTCCCTGGACCCATCCCTTATCGGTAAATCAAGTGGCTTGGCTTATATGAATATCAAATCTCTTTCAGCTTTAAAGTTTCTACGGACTTTATCAGCCTTGATCAAAGAAACTCTAAACTTGCCTAATTTTAATTTATGCACTTATTCATTTATTTACGAATTCTTGGGACTGGAGAGACGGCTTAGCAGTTAAAAGCACTGGCTGCTCTTTTAGAGGACCCAAGTTCGATTCCCAGCACCCACATAGCAGCTAACAAAATCATCTATAACTCCAGTTCCAGGGGATCCAGTGCCCTCTTTTGGCCTCTGCAGTATGACATGGGTGTACCTACATACATGCAGGCAAAACACTCATACACATAAAATAAAAATAAATAAAAGAATTCTTTGAAAATGTCTAATCTCTATCCAATCCCGAGGGTGCAGTGGTAGACAAACATACATGCCATCAATTCATCTTTGCTATGGTCAGTGCCACCAAGGACAAGTAGAAGGAGATAGAGCATATTTGCGAGGACCTGACCCTGGCTACAGTTGGGCACAGCCACTGGGATCAAATGGATTTCATCAGGGAAATGAAGGATATGTTGGCACCAGGCAGATGACAGGAGAAGAAATGAGCTTTCTATACAGAACAAATACCATGTTTGGGTGGCCATGGACTAGAAAGGTGTCGAACCAAAGAAATAAAAGAGCCTCTGAGAGCCTGGAGAATGTGACGTGATGGGAGCACAGTTTTGGTAGAGCTCAGAGCAAAACCCCAGCCCCTTCTGTGGTTATGGCTGTGGGACTCTGTCTAAATCCCTAGGTTCAGTTTTCTCCATTCATCCCATTGTCCTTCTGGCTCTTTCTATGTCAGGTCATTGTTCTCAGCCTCAAGAGTTTTCAGTTGTTAAACACCCCTTTCTTCTCTCACAGTGCCTGGCATGCCTTTCTATATGTCTGGGAGCCAGTCATTAACCATCTTGAACCCTTCCCCGTCACACTGTCCTGAGCAGGTCAGCTCTTCCTGCCCTCATAGTCTATCTCAGAGTCTATTAGTTTCCATCAAAGAACTTTTGCTTGTTAGCTTGCTTATCCCTCTAGGACAAGTGCCATGTCTGCCTGGGTCTCCTCACTAAATATTTTGGGTATGAAGCCAGCTACAATAGAAGTGGATTGTGAGAAGCCAGAGTGTGGTGCTACATGAACATGGAGCACAGAAGACAAATATATCCAGTCATAGTGAATTGAAAGTGTTGGTGTCATGAGAGTCAGGGATTGGTCTGACCCCAAACCTTGACACTCAAGAGAACAGAAACCTCCTTGCGAGAGCCTTGATAAGGAGGATGGCAGGTCCCTATGATGTGATTGTGCAGGGAAGTGGATGAGGACAAGTGAGAGTTGAGGGCCACGTGTACCTCTAGAAGGCACATGTAAGAACCTGGGGTGGCCTGTGGCAGATCAATGTGGATGTGCTTTATGAAAAATCGCCGAGAGCAGCATGGGTTTGAGGCAAGAAGAAATCCAGTGATTGTCAGAACTACCAAGGGGAAAGATGGCTCTCTGCATGTTCGGTTGAAACCTGTGAATGGCACGGCCAGGGCACCAACCTTTGAGAACTTCTCCCGACTTTGTGGTAATCACGGATCCAGGGCTGAAGTTTTGGGTTAGCTATGCAATTTATCACATCTGGTTTGCTCATTACTGACCCACTGGAAGAGGAATATGTGGATTTTTAAATTTTTTATTTGGTCAACTGAGAAAGTTTATATGCTTATTTCATCTTTAAAAACTTTAAATTTTATTTATTTATTTATTTTTATATCACAGTCTTGCTGTGTAGCCAGGCTTGCTGGGAATTTATAATCTTCCTGCCTCAGCCTGTTGAGTGCCGGGATGATATACAGGCACCACCCTGCCCAGCTCTAACTGTGTTTAAATAGTAAAAGCCTTGGTAGCATGTTACAGCAAATTTATGTAATGAAGAAAAAACATCACTTATAAGTCCATCACCACATCACAAACTTATGGTCTAGGGACATGCTGCTCCTTTTTTGTCATATGAATTTTTGCTATTTTTCAAATACTATTTTATAGTCTCCTATTTATTAAGCAGCATTCTCCATGATCTTTAAAAATATTTTATTATTTTTATTTTATGTGTATGAGTATACTGCCTGCATGTATATAAGTGCACCCGTGTCATTCAATGCCGAGGAGGTCAGAAGAGAGTATTGAATTCCCCTGGAACTGAAGTTATAGACAGTTGTTAGCCACCATGTGGGTGCTGTGATTCAAATCCCGGTCCTCCACAAGACTCATCAATGCTTTCAACCACTTAGTCATCTCTCCAGCCCTTTCCATGATCTTGTTTGTTTGTTTTTTGTTTTTTCAGACAGGTTCCCTATAACTCCAACTGGCTTAGAAATCACAATGTAGATGAGGCTGGCCTCAGTTCCACAGAGATCCACCTACCTCTGCCTCCTGAGTATCAGGATTAAAGGCATGCACCTCAATACCTGGCTTCATCTCCCATGATCTTGTAACAATTTTCATAATGCTCACTTTGAGATTTTAGACTGCTAAAGTTGCATGTGCTTGTTTAAATTTATCAGGCTATAGAAAGGGAGAGAACAAAAGTTTATGTCCATCTGAGTCTCTCTCACTGATCTCATCCCAGACAGCCTGTGTCCTTCCATGCAGAATCAGCAGACACAGATGATTGTCTGCACACAGACATTTGGCCACACAAGAAATTTCTCAACCCTTTCCTTTTACTTACCATATTGCTCATGACAGCAAACACAGAGCTGCCTCATTTTCATTAAAGGCTGAATAGCATTCCAGTAAACAGAGATGACACAATTTCTCCAACCAGACACACAGGACAAAGGCTATAACGATGATCCAGGCATACACATCATTTTGCTGTCATACCACTTTCTAGAGTTGTGGGCAGTAGGATCCCTGAAGGAAAGGGAATTTATGTTTTCAAATTCGATAGACACCGTCTTGACATTTTTCCTAGTGGTTATGCCCATTTGTACTGTTACAAAAAACCCTTTTGGGGCTGTTTTGTGGGGTTTTTCAAAGATTTATTTATTTTTATTTTATGTATATGAGTGCTTTACATGTATGCAAATGCACCATGTGCATACAGTGTCCACAGAGGCCAGAAGAGGGTGTCAGATCCCATGGAACTGGAGTTATGAATGATTGTTAGCTGCCATATGGGTGCTGAGAACAAAATCTGGGTCCTCTACCAGAGTAGCCAGTGCTCTTAACTGCTGAGCCAGCTCTCCAGCCCTGTTTCTCAGGCTGGACTAGAACTTGAGATCCTCTTCAGTTTCCTCTTAAGTGCTGGGATTAAAGGGTGGGCCACCATACTCAATTTACAGCTCCTCTTTCTTAGACCCATTCCTCAGTCTCTACCACCAGATGAGTGAGACGTCTATCTCATCGACACTTCTTCCACTCCTGACACTATTCCATGTGGACATTCCTGGACATTTCATTTTTAGTGAATTATTTGTGCTCGCTGTTCCTTCCTTCATCAACTTGTGGGGTTTTTGCTGTGTATTAAGGAACTTAACATTGTGTATGTGTCCTAATATGTCTATATTCTGATTTTATGCTTTCCCACTTTTCCCAGAATTTGGAAGATTTATGTAAGAAATATCTTATGGTTTTCCTTCATGGCATTCCCCCTTAATGTTCATAAAATTGTTAGCAGTTAGATGTGCTATAATTTATTCTAAACCATATTTGTTACTTCCAGTTTTTTAGATAATATAAATATTACTGTAGTGAGCAATTTTATGTATGTAATTTATCTAATTTCCCAATGTTTTGGGCAATAATATGTTTTTGAAATGGGAGTATGGATTATGGTTCTTAATAAAATAGTGTGCATTTTTCTCAAAGCAAAACTCATCAGCAAATTATCAGAATCCCAAAAGCTTCTCAAAAGCTATGAGAAGCTGGGTGGGTGGGGGAGAGCAGAAGGCAGAATAGATCCGGTGGTATTATTAAAGAAATCTGTGACGGAACTGGAGCAATGTCTCAGCATTTAAGAGCACTGGCTGCTCTTGCAGAGAACCTGGGTTTGGGTTTCCAACCACCAGTAACTCCAGTTTCAGGGGATCTGATGCCCTCTTCTGGCTTCTATGGGCATTGCACTACATGGATACACTTACAAACGTGCTGGCACACTCATACATATAAAATAAAAAATTTAAAAATCTGTGAAAGTTTAAGAAAAACAGGAGTTAAGTAGATAAAGCCAATCTGTATTAAACAGTGGGCCCCATTCCCCTACAGACTCATTCTCCATGGAACACACACACACTCTCTCTCTAGGAATGTAAACACTTTTTGCAGTTGGAGTAATCTTGTCACATCATAAAATGTATAATCCTTCTAAAGTGGGTCCTTAGAGTTTCAGGTTGCTGAGCTTATCAAATAACTGAAACAAATAAATCAGCCTTTTCCGGTTGGGGTCAGTGGCTTTGGGTATCTTTGGGGGCTGGGGCAGAGATCAAGTGTACCTGACACTGATTCATTAGCAGATGAGCTGCCTACAATAAGTTGTTTCCTACACAAGCTAACATTTCTTACTTGTAACCAACCTTTTTCATAGGTACCTGTCATGGCTGAACTATGTTCCCCTAAAGTTCATGGTAAAGTCCTAATCCTCAGGACCTCAGAAGTGAGTGTATTTAGACATGGGGTTTTAGGAGGCAGTCAAGGTTAAATGAAGTTGGCAGGGTGGACTCTAATCCATGTGACTGTTTATAAGAGGAGATTAGGGCCCAGGCATTCTCAGAGGGAGACCTCCAGAGGAAAGGGCATCCACAAACCAGAGGGGTCCAAGCAAAAAACACCAGCCAAGCCTTGATCTTGGACTTCCAGCACCAGAATTATGAAGACGTCAGTTTCTGTTGTTTAATACACCCAACCTATGGTGCTTAGCTAGGACAGCCCCAGGGAATGGATTCAGCACCCCACATGAAAAGAGCAGTGAGACATTCCTACGCCTCTGCACCCAGCTTCAGTCATTAACTAAGCATGCTCACTTTTTCTAGCATATTCTGAATCCCAGATATATCATTTTGCTGACAAATACTGCATTTATGTTTAAGACTTAAACGAAAACCATATCACCAGTCCATTATCTTACCTCACAGAACTAATTGTTACACTCAAGACAAATTCAAATTTCCCCAGTGTCTCAAAAGAAGTTGGTGTTTGCATGGGTAGTTGACTCAAAATCTAACTTCAGTTTGTATTTGGTTGTTATTTCTTGTACGTTTCTTTTATTCTAGAACAAATTGCAGTTTTTGTTCTCTCTCTCTCTCTCTCTCTCTCTCTCTCTCTCTCTCTCTCTTATTGGAAACCGCTGGGCAGCTTTTCCTGGAGAACACTCATCTTCTGACTTGGCTGATTCTTCCTGGTGTAGCTTACTTTATTCCCCTCTGTCTTATATTTTCTGTATTTAGTAATTCACAGTATAGAAGCTTGTTCAGATTCAGTTTCAATATTATAGGCAAAACTATTTCATCAAGATTTGAATTTTTAAATGTTGGAATAACCCACAATTTATTTTTTTTTTACTGGAAATATACCTGGCAGCACATAAAAATTGTCCCGGGTAACCAGGAGAGGCAGTCTGATCTTTGCATTGCACTCGGAGAAATAAGGGGTCTGCCAAGACCACCCTTTCCAGTTAAAAAAAGAAAAATCTATCCCAGAATAGAACTTTCTGCCTTTAAGAACAACTCCTATGTGTGTCTGAAGTTTAAAAATGAAAGTTGAGTTACTTTGTTTTAAAATCATGTTGGTGTGACAATTGCATGGCCTCCTATAATTTCTCTCTGAAAAGTGTGCCCAGACCACCATGCTTAACCCTCAAAGGCTTCCTCTTGTCATGTTAGAAGCAGCCTCTAGCACCTCCCTAGGAACCTGGGCTTTATCAAAACATTTATTACACAGCAGAAAACTGGAAACCTAGATGCTAATCAAATAAGGATTTGTTAAGTCTGCTCTGGAATATTAAGCAGCCTTTGAAACCGTGGGCTACCATCTATATGATGCACATGCTCACACGGGAGTGGGATTTTGTTGTAAGAACGTGGATGAAATGAGGAAGGGCCAAGCAGCTAGGATCAAAGATAGATTTGCTTTTCTTTGTAAACTCTTTTATGATATTTGAAGTGTTAGCTATGTGTAGAAATGGCTCCTCAGAACTCTGGATAGGCTGACTAGATTCAGCGAATGGACTTACACTGGGAAACTGCTTGGGGCACTGACAACACAGTGGAGAGTAACAGGGGTGACAGAGTATATGGGCTCCAGTGGGGCAGGGGAGACTATGGGAGGGTGCTATTTGGAATGTGGGCATATAGAGGAATAAGATTGGGATGTTCTGTATGAAATACACACACACAAAAAAATCAACAAATAAAAAGAATGAGTTATATTTGAGGATGAAGCATAAAAATTTGCTTCATGTAATTAGTAAAGGTGAAAAACATTACCATGGAAATCTACCTGATGACTTTATATCCATGCTCAGGTGCCAAGGATCTCAGAGATCTCAGAAAGTAACCAGCTGCGATTAGTAATAATAAAATACATAGAGATTAGAGACACATGTGCCAACATCTAAGTGTTAGTAGTATTAAAAATGAATTTTCTGTAAGAAACAGTATATTTTAAAATGAAATGGAGGAGATCTTTTTTAAAGGTTAAAACCTCATTCAGTTTTATGTCTTATAAGGTTTATACTTAATACAATATTGTATAACTGTATTATTCCAACTGTGAACCTAAAAATTTATAGCTAATATTGAAAGAGATGTATCCTTGCTCTGGAAATTGTTATTGAATATGTTAATGTTGTAATGAAATGCTTCTTCTAATCATATAGCTTACTAAATAAATAATTTTAAAAAAAGAAATGGCTCTTTCAAACTAGCAATGAAGTTAATCAATGCCTTGGAAATTGGGGCGTCCCACATGGCTGTCAGTGATGTTCAGAGCTGAGTCCAGAGTTGTGGGTTCCTGCCTGTGTTTATCAAGCCTAGAGATGACAGACAGAAGTCGGGGGGCTTTTTATTTGAAACATTTTTCACCTTGCATGTGATCACTTTGAAGAGGCAAACCAGACTTTTGGAGACATTTTCATGAATCAAATGTGTTCTGTGTTTCAAAGGATTTTAGCTCACAAATAGATCTTTCTCCAGACTGACACTGCCCATTTTGAGAAACTAAAACAAGTAGCTTGTACTCCCCCCCCAAAAAAAAGGTTTAAATTATGATTACTTCTGATCAAACATGCAATGTCAAGTCTGGAAGGAAGAAAAAGAAACTTCCAAAATAAAGTCTGTTAGTGTTTCCATAAAACACGCCATGTACTATACATTGCAGGGCCAGAGGAGAACATCTATTAATAGAACTGGGAAAACAATAACAGGGGCCCTTAAGGGCCTGGACATTTTTAAAGATATGAGAATGAGCACTTGGCTTTATAATTGCTGGCTGTTAAAACACCTGCCAGCAGAACTTCCTGTGTGGGTCCCCCGCCCCCGCCCCATATACTGTGTGTGGAAAGACATTTTCAAACAAAGTGAAAAGCATTCAAGAAAACCCAAAGTCTCAGTTATGAAGCTTGATAAAGTGGTCTAGAAATGCTGTTTACAGATACAAAAGCAGTCATTGTGTGATTTTTATTAACCCTTGCACTCCTGTGCTGGGGGTAGCCTAGCTACAGGGCTCCCATTTACAAAAAGCAACAGATGGGAAGCATGGATCATGCAGAACAAGGGGTAAATGCAACAGAAAGTTGTTACAGATTTAACTTACCAGAATCCTAAACCTTACCCACCAGGTAACAAGGACTGTTGGAGATGTTTCCAGCTTTTAGGCTTTTGGAATCTCTAGTGTTAGGTACCATGGCCCCAAGTTTCCATGGAGCAACTAGTTCCTCCTGGTTTGAGTCTTTATTTTAACAGCTGAGTCTATTCAAATCCAGTCCAAGTATGTGATTATCTGGGTGGTAAGATTGGGAAAACTTCCTGCAATTCTTTGCCCTATTAAATGATCAAATGCATCATTTATTCTTTTGGGTTGAAGGACTGATTCTGGATATGTCAAAATGTTATAAATGTAGTGTCATGGTGAGAAGTGCTGTTAAGCTTTGGATCTGAATGTCTCTAAAGCTCATGTTTTAAAGGTGTGGACCCCAGTTCAACAGTGTTCAGAGATGGGGCTTTGGAAGATCATGAGGGTTCTGACTGCATCAAGGGACAATATTGCAAAGTGCTGGAAACGTTAGTAGACCAGCTCTAGTTGGAGGAAGTGGATCACTGGGGCATGCCCTAGAAGGGTATAAATTGTCTCTGGTCCCTCTCCTTCTTTCCCACCCTCCCTCTCTTCCACCCCCTCCCCCACCACAGCTGCTATGAAGTGAGCACCATTGCTCCACGTGCTCCCCACCATGATGATTCTGCTTCACTAAGGAACAACAGAGCCAAGGGGCCATGGATTGAGCCCTCTGAAATGATGCAAAATAGATGTTTCTTCTTTTAAGTTATGATTTCATAGGCATTTTGTCACAGTGACAGAAGGCTAACAGTTGACTAGTGGAGCCCCAATGGACTCCCTGTGAATCTCAGTACTACACCTGATAACTGTAACACTTACCCCATGCAGGTTGTAAACTATGAAGTAAGTCACTGATACCAGAGGCTCTCTCTCTCTTCAGGAAAACCCTCTCCCACAGGGACTGCCCCCCCCCCCCAGTCCAGCTGGGAGAATAACTTTTGGACTAGACATTCCGTTGAGGATCAGAACTTGAGGGAAATGAGGTCTTAGTGTTCTTAGGGTCTTCTTGGTGGGAAGGCAGGGGGATTTTCAGTCAGGGTAGGGCCTTAAGAGAGGAAATATTCTGAGCAGAGTCTTGAAACTACGTTGGTGGGTGTTAAGGCGCAGCCATTGTGGGCAAAGAAGCAGCAGCTAGGAGATGAGAATGAACCTAGGCTCTAGCGTACAGTGAGACAGTGACTTATCTACCAGCTCACAAGAGTTTGCTCTTTTTCCTTTTTTGAGATAGGCCTTTGCTGGAAAGCCCAAGCTGGGCTTGAACTTGCCACCTCCTGCCTTGACCTCCTGAGTGCTAGGGTTTCAGGAGTACGCCACCACACTGGGCTTAAAGTTGCTTCTTTGAAGGGACTTGAGTAACCCCATGAAGACTACATCTTATACATGTCTTCTGACCAGGACTACTATTTGCAAGAGTAGATTAGTAATATAGATTTTACCATATGGAATGATTTGAAAAAACATATTCAAATTTGTTCTCAGACACCTTAGAAGTCAGAGGGATTCAAAGTGACCTACGGTTTTCCAGGTCCAGTTCTGGGCAGCTCACCATCATTGAGACTCAGGATCCCGAGTCTGGCAGATTCCTGCAAAAACAGTCACTTTGCTTGTTCATAGATATGGATATTGGGAGGTCAGTGTGCTGGATAGCTTTAGTGTCAACTTGACACACCTGGGTTGAGGGAGCCTCAATTGGGGAATTGCCTCTATTGGACTGGCCTGTGGCCATGTCTGAAGGGCATCTTCTTGATGAGTGATGTGGGAGGGCCCAGCCCACTGTGGGTGGTGCCACCCCCGGGCAGGTGGGCCTGTGTTGCATAAGAAAGCAGGCTGAGCAGGAGCCGAGGGAGCAAGCCTGTAAGCAGCGTTCCTCCATGGCCTGTGCTCCAGCTCCTGCCTCCAAGTTCCTGCCCTGAGTTCCTACCTTGGGCTCCCTGATGAACTGTGTGCGACCTGGGAGATGTAAGACAAATAAACCCTTTCCTCCACAAGTTGGTACTGGTCAGAGTGTTTTGTCACAGCAATGAAGAACAAACTAAGACAGTCAGCAATAGTAGCTTCTGGTACCCATGGCTACCTCTTCCTCGACTACCACAAGGGCCAGGGCTGAAGTATAGCTCTGGTGCTCCTTTCTGATAGCATATCCCAGTTTCCATCTCTTCAGGTCTCTCAGTAAGTCCAAAGAAATACATAGATATGCCTGTATTTATACCATAACTGAGGAAATGAAGGGGCAAGGAAGAGACTAGACAGGCCAAAAGGTAGACCAGCTCAAGGATGGAGTTGGCAAAGAGAAAGTAGATTCTGGGGCTTCTACTTGGTCCTTTAACTGTTACCTCCGCCCCTCAGTCTTTCTCCAGATTCCCCATTGCCCACTCCTCCCCCTCTATCTGCAACCTGCCCAGGCCCTTATCTACAACACTGCATCCTCTATTGTGTATTCACATGCTTGCTGTCCATGAGGTCCTCTAGAATGCGGTCTTCATGAGATCAGGGACTTTTACTCATGACTATTTTCTCAACACCTAAAATAATAACAGCCTCATAAAGCCCTTCATCTTTGCTCAGCATTTAATGTGTGCTCATTCACCAAATTCTTACATCAGTCTAATGCAACAGATAGTATAATTATCCACATTTCACAAATGAAAAAGCAGAGGTCGAGTGAGGGAAAAACTTTACAGAAAGTCATACAGGTTACTCAGTAGTAAAAACCTAAATAAAACCTAAAGTAGTTTATCCACATGCCCTGCATCCTTCACACACTATGCTGAGTATTGAGTTTGCCCTTTCCAGGAAAGATAATTCCAGTACTGGTCTTGTTCAGAGGACAGATTTAAAAATTATTTTCTAATGACAGTTTTAATATGAGAATTAGCCCTGTCTTAGTTAGCATTCTATTGCAAAGATAGAATGCAATAGAATGCACTGACCAGAACCAGCTTGGGGAGGAATGGGTTTATTTCACCTTCAGCATACAGTTCATCATGGAGAGAAGCCAAGGCAGAAGCTCGGTGCAGGAACCAAAGTACAGACTGTGGAAGAGTGCTGCTTGCTGGCTTGCTCCTCTAGCCTATGCTAAGCTTACTTTCTTATATAACACAGGACCACTTGCGCAGGGGTGGTACCACCCACAGTGGGCTGTGTTCTCCCACATCACTCAATCAAGAAAATGACCCAGAGACATGGCTACAGGTCAATCCAATTGAGGACATTCCTCAACTGAGGTTCCCTCTTCCCAGGTGTGTCAAGTTAACAACTGAAGGTAAAATAAGTGCTTGGTAAATATTTTCCACCTAAAAATATGCATAAAAAAGAAAAAAGTCCTCTAAATATCATAAATATTAACATTCAAATGTGAGATTGAGACCAACCTGGTCTACATAGCAGGTTCCAGATCAGCTGGAGCTGCAAGGAGACTCCTCTCTAAAGAAACCAAAAAATAGATTAAAATAATGTATTTGATAATGCTCAAAGAAGAAGTAAAGAAAAAAAAAGAAAATAACTATAAGATATATGGCCAAAGTAGATCTATTACAAAGAATTTTATTCTTATTTACTATTACAGTGCTATTTATATATATAAGTGATTTTTGAGAAATACTTTGAGATGATCAAGTGAGTTGACATGTTGAAAAATAACTCCTATTATTTTCAGGAAATGCCTAATCTTTGCTGAACCAGTACTTGTAGTGATATTTGCCTGGGGCTGTGGTGGCCAGGGAAGGATGAAGAAGGCTCCTCCTCCCCACATCAAAATGGCTTCTTGCAATCACACCATTAGCTGTGACTTGATGTCCTGCTAAAATACATTTCCTGAGAGAGATAGCCCTTTAGTCTTCTCAGATCTTTTATGTGATAATATTCAGTGATTCATGAAAATCGTTTTCCTAGAGGAAAAGGTAGATAAAACAGCGAGCGCTCCTGAGTGAGGGTGAGGACCACACAGGGGAGACAAGAAGGAAGATGAATTGGCAGGTGTCACTCCTAAACACATCTGAAGTAGACACTCAAATGAGTCTCGTGACAAAAGTTTAAATATTTATGGACATTTTTTTCTTTACAGGCTCTAAAAGGGAAAGAACTAGGCCAGTCTTCTCAGCTGTGTCCCAAGTACTTCCTAGGTGAGGACAGTGCCTGACTTTCAGTAGCAGCTCACAAAACATTTGCTGGTGGCCCAGTACCATTCCCAAAGTATATCTGGAGGTCCTGCCTGCCCTCCTCCTGCCTTCCCATCCTTACAGAAAAGTTCTACCTCCTCTTTCCCACCAATGTTTCTCCACTGGAAGTCAACTTCTCTTTTGAGTTTTTTCTAGTAACTATTTCCACAAGGAATTTTATGAACTTAATCATATTAGACAAAGCTCATCAAGAGTTTTGAAAGCTCTTTGTATTGTCTTTTACAGAAACATGTTCTATACATTTTTAATGCTGGCTCACTCTCTGGATTATAGGTCTCAAAGTCAGAGGCTTTGCAAGGCTGCTTCCTGCATACTTTTAATGCAACTATAATCATTGGTTGGGTTTCTATAAGAAACCTTAATTTTTTTTTTTTGGTTTTTTTTTTTTTTGAGACAGGGTCTCCCTGTAGACCCAGCTGTCCTGGAACTCACTATGTAGACCAGGCTGGCCTTGAACTCACAGAGATCCGCCTGCCTCTGCCTCCTGAGTGCTGGGATTAAAGGTATGCACCACCACACCCGGCAGAACCCTTCATTCTTAAAGTAAATGAGAGGGAGGTGAAAAGAAATCAAGATATCAAGTGTATGATCTTACTGCTTCAGTGTATCTCAGAAACTAGATTTGAAAGTGCTGGATTAAACCCTAGGATTAATAGGGTCATCTCAACCAAATAACATCACTGATTTTTGAAGCCTTACTTATAACCTTTACTTACAAACAGCTAAAGTCCTTACTGACTGGACAAGCAGTGAACAGTCTTACACATACACACAATGACTTTCCTTGGGGAAAATTAGAGAAAAATGCAGAGTTGTATTATTAGCATAGCATGAAAATGTCCTGACCTTTTCTGACTTAGATTGTTTGATAACAGGCCAACTGATTGAACACAGCATCTGCTGATAAGTTTATTAACACTCATCCAAGCTGTGAGACTTTAAGTTATTTTGCAGTTGTATTAAATATTCTTTGTATCTATTTTCTTCCCAAGGATCAGCTCTCCTAACTACTAACAAACTATGCTCTTTTTCTATGGATGATTCCATTTTCTTTGTATCTCATGGAAAGGTATGAGCACAGTATTGTATGTCAGCATCTATATCAACCACCTTCTTATTGGGTTATGACGGGGGGAAAGTTCATTAGGATTCTTCTCCCTTCCTTCCAATCAAATAAATCAGTGAGGGAAAAAAATATATCAGCAGCAGGATGTTGTACTCAGAGTAACACATTTTGTAAGCACTAGCTGCAGGTCAGACTGTGCAGTTTGTGGATCACATACGGTTGTTAACAGCACTGACTCTTAAAGCAGTCAGGTTTAATGTGTGGTCTGCCAGGTCATGTTCGTGATGGCTCATAGCATGTGAAGAAAGTGGTCTCCCCTGGTCAGTGTTACTCCAAACAAAAGAGAGAATGGTGTGTCCTTTCAAAGACAGTGCAATTTTATAGAATAAGGCTTTCCTCTGGCTTCATGTATCTTGGTTTTGAAGCAATGTAGGAAGACAATTGCACATAGTTTTCCTGTCAAAACCAACTTGAGAATAATTTTTCTCATTCTTTGCCGGAGACTTAGTTGTCAGAATTACAGATCAGGGTGACAGTCTTCTCATTGTTTCCTGCCCGTCAGTCTTCATGCTGTGTTAGAACATAGGAGACTTCTTCCTCTAGAAAACCTGTATTTACTCAGAAGGTATCAGGTGCTACTAACCACCCCACACAGCTCTAAGACCGGCACTTTTATTGTCACCCCAATGAATAGATGAGGAACTGAGGGAGAGGAAATTCTTGCCCCAGTTATACAAGATACACACCCCAGCACCGTAAAGCCAGAGCCTTCCCAGCTCTAAATCCCTATAGGTTACCTAACAAGCAACCGAATCCTTTCCCCTGCCTCTCATGCTACTTCCCTTCTCTCTCTTCCTCTCTCTCCTCTCTCTTCCCCTCTCCATTTTTTGCTTTCTTTCTCTTTGCTTTTCCCTTCCTCCCTCCCTCTTTCTCTCCCTCTCTCCCTCCCTCTCACCCTCCTTTCCTTCTTTCTTGTCTCATATATCCCAAGCCTGCCTCATACACACTATGTAGCCAAAGATAATCTTGAACTACTGATCCTCCAGACTTTACCTCCTTAGTGGTAGACTCACAAGCACGCACCTCTATCTGACTTCTTTTTATGAGGTATTGGTGATTGGACCCAGGGCTTTGTGCATGCTAAGCAAACTACCAACTAAGTTACATCCCTAGCACTCTTTTTCTCATTATTATTGGAAGCCAAATTGAGGGAAATTTTGACTTGGATTTTTCATTTCAACTCAGAAAAAAATATCACATTCATTTACTCTCTTTATAATAATTTGGGCTGGGTTGATGGCTCAGTGGGTAAAGTGCTTGCTCTGTAAGCAGGAGGACTTGAATTCAGATCTTCAGAACCCACAAAAAGCCAGACATAGTAGTATACGTGTGTGTGTGTGTGTGTGTGTGTGTGTGTGTAATCCCAGTACTCATACAACGAGATGGGCGGCAACAGGAGAATCCTTGGAAGCTTGTAGATCAGCTAGCCTGGTGTACACAGAGGTGGACAAGAGATGCTGTCTCAAACAAGATGGAGGGCAAGACTGACACCCGAGTTTGTCCTCACGTCCAAACGTGTCCACATCCACATATATGTGCACCCACACAAAGAGAAAAAAACAAACATGGTAATGTCATGTATCATACTTTGAGTTCTTAAAACATTATGAGAGATTTGTGTTGCTGTCTCATTACCCTCTTGCATGCTTTGGGTCTGCTCAGGTCCTTATCCTTTCTCCACAAGCAGCTGGAGGAGGAGGCATTATGTCATGTCAGTCTCCAGCACTACTCACCTCTGAACCTCATTATGGCAAGTCACTTTCTGAAGCTAGCCTGTAGCACTAGACAAATGATTGCATGAAGTTTTAAATAAACATACAACATTTACATTATGCTGTTTCTTGAAGTGATTTATCATCATCTTCTTTCAGTCCTGCTCTCTGGACATAAAAGACACCAGCTTTTTGCAGTTTATATAAACCAAATCCTCTGTTTGCTCTGATTAAGCATTCATGGATCTTTAATATTGTACAGACTTTAGATTGGGGATTATTCCCTTAGGGGGTGGTGGAATTAAATACATTAGCCAACAGAGATAAGGGAGGGCACCAGAGTTTAATTGCCATTAAAATAGATATGGTAGGTAACAAGAATAGAAGGCAAGAAAGAGTCTGTATTCTCATTTTCTGCCATGGTGGGTAAAGTCTTGTGATCATGTGACCTGAAGCCTCTTGGAACACTTTCAAAGCTAAAGGCCTGGACGATGTAGGAAATAGGTAGACACTATGCCAGGGAACAAGTCAGGTCCTGGGTTCCTCAGGTGCCTCGGGCCCAGGGGGACATTATCCTGAAGAGCAGGAATCCCAGAATTGCCCACCATGAAGAATCTTCAGCTCTATCTGAACCCGCACCTTTGCTAATCAGTGTACCCACCCCCCATCGTGCCACCCAGACTCCCATGCTTCTCTGAAGGCATATCAGAAATATGTCATAGAATCCACGTTACTCTGTGGCCCCAACCCAATGACCAGACCAAGAGGAAATTGTCATAGGTGATTCCAGTTGACAGATTTTCATTTTTCACTACTTCATAATTGGCTGATCTGTCAGAATTTTCTTTTTCATTCTACTCTAAATGTTGTAAATGAATCTTGTCACACTCCCCCAGGAGCTGATACTTGCAGTTTGCCAGTTAATGTGTCCAGTTAGCACCTGAAGCACAGAAATGATAGAAGTGGCTTTTATAAAGCACTATGTGAGCTGAACAATTTACAGTTTTAATTTTTCTGGTTTTTAAGTTCAAAGCCAGACTGAGGGAAATGATGCACGACAAAATGAATTCTGGCCCTTTTGAGCAGTGGAAGTTGTTCAGAATAAAAGAAGATCCTGAATTTAAAATATATTAGCTAGGGACTGGGGAGGTGGCTCGGCAGTTAAGAACATGTATTGCTCTTGCAGAGGACATGGATTTGGTTCCCAGCATCGACATCAAGTGGTTCACAGCTGCCTGTAACTCCAATTCCAGGGGATCTGACACCTTTTCTGGCCTCTGAGAACACCTACACTTCTATGTACAAACCTACACTCAGACACGCACATTTGAAACACAACTGAAAATAAAAATAAAATATTTAAAACAAACATACAATAACTAACATCATTTATCTGAAATTCTAGAAACAACAGAACCAATCAATAGTGACAGAAAACAGATCAGAGGTTGGGGTGAGGAGGGAGGTGGATGACAGCAAAGTGGTACAGGGACCATAGTAGTTACACAAATTCAGCTCATCAGCTTGTACACTTAAAATAAGTGCATTTTACTATATGTAAATTCTGCTTTAATAAAGTTGATTTTTAACATATACTGGCACAAGTTACTGAGGAGCCCTGAGAACTCTTTCTAAATCATCTTTTATTTCAATATAAAAGAAAATAGCTGAGCTAATACTCCATGAGTCATTAACAGTAGAATGGGAATTTTTTTCCAAACAAAAATAATATATATCCATCAGCTTTAAGTGCTGGAGCTGACAGACTGGGCTGTTACTGCCAACTGCTATCTGAGAAGTTTTGAGCCACGAATGGGCAGAGCTTCAGGCCCCCTGCTCTCCCCCAAGCTTCACAGCTCTTGCTGCCCGTGATTGTTCATTCTCAGTGAAGGATTTCGGGGTTGCTTAATTCCTAGATGTGTCTTATTCTCCCACATGAACTTGGGAGGAAGTAAGTATTCATCAGCCTCATGCATGGAGCAGTGTCTGCTCTGGAATATCGTGTCCATTCAGTGAGGCTGGGTAGATGCACCTCAACAGTCCCAGCTCCTGAAAGGCAGAATGCAGATGGAGGAGCTGGAGTGCTGGAGGTAGGCAAGTCTACGCAGCCGCAGCCGCTATAGATTAGCAACAGCCTGATCCCAGGGGCGCTGAACCAGACCCCAGGACCCAGAACCCTGTAGAGCATCCTGTCTCCTGGTGCCAGAGACACACCCCTCTTTATAGATGTCCGGAGTTTGGATTTTGTGATTCAACAGTTGATACTGAACATTCCCCCCAGAGAAAGGGCAGCCAGAGCCAAGCCATTTCTTTCTCTCTCTGTGGTCCTTCAGGCTCTTGGAATGTTTATGCTAAACTCCAGGCCCGGGAAGAGAATTTACAGCCTTATCACTGGAATTAAAGGGGATGTCAGCTGGGGGTTGGCGGGGTGCGCGTCTCATTTGCGCTTTTTCCAAGGAAGACTTTTGGCTTCATGTAAGGCGGGTAGTTATTTCGTTCTCCCTCTCCTCTGTCTGAAGTTCCTCTTTGAAGATTTCTTGTCATGTTTATTGCGATAATGAGAAGTTATTTATTTTGCTTCTATTCCAATATTAATGCCAGGAACTAACTTCTATAGGAAAATACTCTCATAAAAACAAGATTATATATAATCGATGAAAAGATTGCTACAGGCCAGTATTTCCTTTATAGAAAAAAAAAAAAAAGACCAAACTTTCCGCTATTAAGTTGATGCAAAAGAATATCGAAAATATATGTAACATACAAAGAACAATGACAGCAAACATGCTGTATAAAAGACTATTACTTTTTAAGATCCTTGAACTCCCTAATCCAGTGCTCTACCTAGTTCCTATCCTGAGTTTGAGTCTACTGTTAGAGTCCCTTACTGTATTAGTATGTAAGCATAAAACATGTTTGCATTTGTAAAAATTTAAATTATAATTCTATTTAAATTTATTAAATATATGTTAATATTACGAGCCTTCTGTACATGGAACCGTGCACGTGCACGTATTCTTTGCAGCTTTCCTCTCAGTGCCGTGTGTCTGAAAGCCATCACTCTGCCCCATGCAGCTGCGATCCACTCACGGTCACTGCTCTACACGCCCATTCGTAACTGCATTCTTTCCATTTCATTTACTGAGAGTGCTTTTAATGTTCTTATGCATTTCTCCTGGTGTACACTCTAGAACTTCTTGAGGCCCAGTGGGGAGTGGAATTACTGGATCATGGTTTGTGTGTCTTCACTGTTAAGGCTAAATTTTCTTTCCTTTTTTAAAATTTTATTTATTTTTATTTTAGGTGTATGCGTGTATTCCCTGCATGTAGGTTAAGTGCACCCGTGTCGTGCAATGCCGGCGGAGGTCAGAAGAGGCTGCCGGATCCCCTGGGACTGGCGTTACAGTTGTTAGCTGCCATGTGGGTGCTGGGATTCGAACTCGGGTCTTCTGCAAGAACAACCAGTGTTCTTAACCACTGAGTCATCTCTCCAGCCCCAAGGCCAAATTTTCTATACATGTACAGACTCTCTCTCTAGCCCTATTAAAAATGTATGCACAGCCTGAACCTTTACCGATATTTAAAATTGTCCCTTTTTTGGCTAATTTAATATCAACAAAAGACTTCTTAAGAATTTAATTTGTGATTTTAATGAATTTGCACATGTGGGTTTCCTCTTCTGTGAGGGGTCTGTTTTCTGTTGCTCATTTACACATGTATTGCAAATATTTTCTCTTGTGCTTTCAGTATCTTTAGGGGGAATTTTGATGGCTGGAGGCTCTCAATTTTAATGAAGCTTAATTTTTTTTACCTTTTGTTGATATGGTTTATATATTCTGTGTGTCTTATTTAAGACATCCTTTTCCAATCCTAGCTTACAAAGATAGTCTCACATAGTGTCCAAGAGTTTTATCTTTTTCTTTACATATTTTTTACTTATTTTATTTTTAATATTTATTTATTACTTTTATTTTATGTGTATGAGTGTATTGTATGCATGTATATGAGTGCACCCATGTCATGCAATGTCCACAGAGGCCAGAAGAGGGTGTTAGATCCCATGGAACTGGAGATATAGACAGCTGTTAGCTACCA
Organism: Nannospalax galili; assembly: GCF_000622305.1. NCBI lineage: Eukaryota > Metazoa > Chordata > Mammalia > Rodentia > Spalacidae > Nannospalax > Nannospalax galili. The sequence goes on along the minus strand of NW_008342636.1, from coordinate 2,624,874 downwards.
TGTGGGTGCTAGGAATTGAACCTGGGTCCTGTGGAAGAACAGTCAGTGCTCTTAACCACTGAGCCATCCCTCCAGCCTGCACACCTGTTTGTAATCCACTGGAATTAATTTTCATGTGCAGTAGAAGATACAGACTTAATTTTGTGATCCATATGAATAGTCAACTCCCTAAGTATTATTTTGAAAAGTGTAATAGTTACAGTCATAAACTAGGCACCCATAAGCGTATGCTATGGAACTCCTAATTCATGTGTTGAAGCCCTGACCTCCATTATGGTGGCTTTTGAAGGCAGGACATTTGGGAGGTACTTAGGATTACATGAGGTCATGATGGTGGAGCTTTATAAAAAGAGGAAGAAAGATTTCTGTCTGTCACACGATGTCACAGTGAGGCAGACATCTCTAAGCCAGGAAGGATCCTTACTCAACCCAGATTTGTTGACATTTTGGTCCTGGACTTCCTGTCTCCAGAACTGTTAGAATAAATGCTGTTCAGGTCACAGTCTACAGTACTTTGTTATAGCAGCTCAAATAGACTAACCATTTACATATCTTTTCTGGGCTCTGTATTCTATTTAATTTACCTAAATTTAAATGTGATTGTTATCCGTTATAAATAGCAATGCATTTTAAACGGACTCTCCCTTGGTCCTTGGATTTTCTTTTGTTAGAGTCACCTTGTCACTTCAAGGGAGAAAAAAAAAAAAAAACACTTCAGGATTTTTTTATTAGAATCTCATCTAAATATTAACTTGGAGAACACTACCTTAACCTTACTGAGTTTTTTTTTTTTTTGAGAGTCTCACTATTTAACCTTGGCTGACCTGAAACTCTCTATTTAGCCTTGGTTGGCCTCAAACTCACAGAGATCCACCTTCCTTTGCCTCCCAAGTGCTGAAATTTAAAGGCATGTGCCACCACCCCCAGTCTAATACTGAAATTTTGACTCCAAAAACATAGTATATGATTTAAGAATTCTCTAATGTATTTAAATAAAGTCGTTTTATTCACACAAATTTTATTTATACATGTTTTCTTAAATTTATTCATAGAGCTTTAAATTTTTTGTGACATATTAAGTTTATTTATTTTTGCATTGCTGAAGATTGAGCACCTCATCGTTTCTAGGCCAGTGCTCCACCAGTGAGCCCACCCCCCAGCTCCAGTGTAGAAATGTAATTGATTTCTAAAAATTGATTTCTATATCCAGCAACTTATAATTTTTTTATCTCCTGACTACTTTCTTCTACACTCAATTTTCTCTAGGAAAGTCAGTTTTGTTATTTATTTCTGCCTTAACTGCATTGGAGAGCACTCTTATGAGGCTGAGTACAATTATTGGTAACACAACCTTGTCTTATTTTTATTTTTAAAAGGAAAGCTCTTGATGCTTTTCCATTAAATGTGAAGCTTACTGTAGACACTCTTTGTCAGGGTCAGTAAATTCTGTTCCTGCTTTAATAAGTTTTCATAACTATATGTTCAGTTTTGTCAAACAAGTTTTCATAATTGAGATAATCCTGTGTTTTCTCTATGAATGTGTTACTATGACACATTCATGCAGTTGATTTTCTGATGTAAAATTAATCTTATAATCTAGGTAAAACTCAAATTTTGATATCAAACTTTATTTTATATGTTTTGCTTATTTGCTTTTGACCAAGATGTCACACTACATCCCAGGTTGGCTTGAACTCATAATAATCCTCCTGCCTCAACTCCAGAGTGATGGTGTTACAGGTGTGCATCACTATGCTTGACTTTTTTCCACATTATTTCTTAGAAGCAAACAATTTCCCCAGACGTTGACCAATCCCAATGATACTGAACTTTAGAGTTATTAAAACTATATTCTTCCTTATGACCTTGAAGCGTATCTGCTTTATAAGGCCTTAGAAAAAGTTGGCATTTAGTTCCCAAGTATATTCTGCAGCCTTTGAATTTTAAATCTTGAGCTCATTATTTAAACAACTCATGAAGTTACATGAGAAACACCTAGATTTCTTGGACTGCATGAACGTGATTTTAGGCTCAGAAGAGTTGCAGTTAGCTTCCCTCTGTGTCTGCAAGCAACCACTCTTGTTGGGTCACTTGGCTTTTCCTCACAAGTGACCCCACTTGATAACAGTCTCTAGTTCTTCATCGTTGCATAGTGTACATGTGCCGTCTCAACCTCGTGCTTCTCCACAATCAAGAATTAAAAAATGTGGGATAGGGATGTAGCTCAGTTGGCAGACTGCTTGCCTTCATGCATGAAGCAGCCCTGGGTTCAGTAGCTAGCACTAAATAAAACTGCATATGGCAGTGCATGTCTATAATCCCAGCACTTAAGAGGTAAAGGGAGGAGAACCAGAAGTTCAAGGTTATCCTTTACTCAAATTGGAGGCCAATCTGGCCTACATGAAACCCTGTGTCAGAACAAAAGGAAGGAAAGAAAGGAAAAAAATGAAAAAAGTTTGCCTGGCTTTGTAGTCAGACTTCTAGATGGGAGACAGTAAACCTGGGTTAAAGGCACACACATGCCTGGAAAACAAGATTAGTAGCAGATTCCTTAAAGGAATTGGCTCTGAACTCCCCCAGCACTTGACTTTCAACATCCCCATCCTGGGTCAAGGGATTAAACCTAGGGCCTCGTACATACTGGATTCTATCACTGAGCACTATCCCCAGCCCCTCCTAGTTGACTTTTAGGAGACATGAACTCTTTCATTTTCTTAGTGATTCATTAGAGTCTAGGATCCCTTTTATGCAATGGAGCTAAGACTTCCCATTTTATTAAAATTGTCACTAGTTGTGGTTGTTTGGAAGTGAATATGATTGAACAGGGTCATTATGTGGAGAATTTTTGAAAAGTGAGGGCATAGCAAAAACAAACACTATTTTAAAACCTGGAGCTACTGACCTTGGGAACTACAAAACTCTTCATTTTCCAAGTTATGTTTCATAGCTTCCACTTGTTCATCTGACACTAACAAAAAAGTGCTAGTGCCCCTAACTGGCTGGGTAAAATGTCCTGTGTTCCCAGTCTAAAACCCAGAGCTGCACTACTGCATGTCCTGTCTTAGGGTGAAGGAGCAGCAGATGAAGCTTCTAGGCCTAAAAGCATCTCTTTACCCAAACCTGAGAAACAAACTAAAGGGTGGGGGATGCTACATGTTGTTAATATTATGGGTTGTTTATGGGTTTAAATATTCTAATCAATGAGACCTTCAAAAATAGTGATACATGGGGCTAGAGAGGTGGCCCAGGAGGTAAGTGCACTTCCAGAGGACCCAGTTTCATTCAGCACCCACATGGTGGCTCATGCTCCACTGCCCTCTTCTGGCCTTCAGAGTCACTATTCACATACCAGTAAACATACCAGTCATCAAAACACTTGTACAATTAAATATTCTAATCAATGAGACCTTCAAAAATAGTGATACATGGGGCTAGAGAGGTGGCCCAGGAGGTAAGTGCACTTCCAGAGGACCCAGTTTCATTCAGCACCCACATGGTGGCTCATGCTCCACTGCCCTCTTCTGGCCTTCAGAGTCACTATTCACATACCAGTAAACATACCAGTCATCAAAACACTTGTACAATTAAAAATTTTTTAATTATTTTTTTAAAAAAAGAAAGGATAAAATTTAAAAAAAAAAGAATAGAGACATACGTGAGTACCTTTATCTCTAAGCTATATTATTTTGTGCTTAATTACCCCTAAATAACTACTACAGTGGTAAAAGGACTTCCCTAGGCCTGAAAAGTCCTGGATACGATTCCCAGCTAAGAAAAAAGGAAAGGAAAGGAGAAAGGGAGGCAAGGAGGAAGGAGAGAGAGGAAAAGGAATGTTAACAATCTAATGAAAGTGACGGAGTCCATCTATAATTCCAGTTAAGCAGGTCTAATCAGAGCCCCTTCAGAACCCAAGACCGTGCACCAGCTTCTGGGAGTACGCCACACAGAAAGCCCTTGGGTACCAGTACCATCTGTGGATTGCCTTTGCAAGCAAGACCCACTCCACCCAAAGTTGCTCACAGTTGTGGGGCACTCTCTTCCAGTTGCTGGCTGATGTAGGGGTGCTAAAGGCCCAGGCTGCTATCTCTGATAGTCCTCCTGCCTGGGTGGTGTGTGTATGTGTATGTGTGTGTGTGTGTGTGTGTGTGTGTGTTGGTTTAGTTGTAGGGATCAGAAATCACAAAATTCTCTGACAAGGTAAGGGTTCAGCTTTTGCTTCCCCATTTCATGCTAGAGATACTGTTTCAATAAAGCATAAAGCAGGCCCTTGGTCTAGAGCACAGTTCTAAGAGAATTCCGAAAGAACAGTCTCAGCAATTCAGATCCAGTGTTGACCTTAAAATGGATGCTGAGTCGGGCTATTTTTATTAAGGCATAACTATATGTAGCATCACATAGTAAATGCCACATTTTTTTTGTTTTTGTTTTTGACAGGATTTCATATAGCCCAGGCTGGTCTCAAACTCCCTATGTAGCTAAGGATGACCTTGAGCCTCTGATCTTCTTACATGTACCTCTCAGGTGCTAGGACTGCAGTATGCACAGAAAATCCCCACTCTTCCAAGAGCTAAGGGGGAGAGGTCTATGGTGCTATTAAGCATATTTGAAGGGGACCCTACCCCCAGTTACAAGCAGCTCCTTTGGATGAGAAGGAGCAAGGGGAATCCATGGAGCATGACACAAAGCAGGAAAACAGACATGGAAGATGATCTACTTCTGACCCGTTTGGAAAGCATTTTCTGTTCACTCTTGCAGTTAATGCTCATAGCCAGCAGGCACAGGCTCAGAAACTTAAACCAGATTTAAACAAAGCCACAGAAGATGGAAGAGACAAAGTGAAAACCTGAAGCCAGGTGTCCTGGTTCCAGTTCCCTATGATATACCTTCAAACCACAGAGACCCAACAACACAGTGGCAGAAAGTACGGGGCACAAATGACTGACTCAAACATGCATAAAAATCAGCAGGCCCTCTAGTAACAGTGGTGCCTGAAAAGTATGCTGTATCTGGATGTGAAGATGGAAATACAATTCAAAATCCCAGCCAAGGTTAAATTAGCCAGTGAGAACTGACAGAGTTCAAACATTGACTGAGGCACTGGTGTTAGACAGGAACTCACAGCTTTGGAACAGTGCAGAGAATGAGAAAATGTTTCTGCAAGAAATGTTAGAAAATAAAGACTCCTGAAGAAAAGTCAAAGGAATCTGGATTCTTTTTAAGAAAACCATCGAAATCTGCTTATCGAAAACATTCTGTGACAGAAATAACCTGTTCAGCCTCTACCATGTCCTGGAAGGTAGAAAGCACTGCTCACAGCAACCTGCAGAGCAAATGCTTCCCACGTCTTAGCTGTACAACCAAATGCCTGTCACAACAGAACTTCCGGTCATCTATGCTTGCCTCTGGACTTCAGTGTGGTTGCCTCTCACCTAGACCAGGCTTAAAAAATTTTTTTTTTAATTTCTTTGAGTGTGTGTGCATGTGTGTGTGCGTGTGCATGCGTGCGTGCGTGTGTGTGTGTGTGTGTGTGTGTGTGTGTAGATTAGAGGACAACTTACAGTCAGTTCTCTCCTACTATATAGGTCCCAGTGATTGAACTCAGGTCATCAGGTTTGGCATCAAGTACCTTTACCTACTGAGTCATCTTGTTGGCCTTTGGTCAGTCTTATAGTTGTTCTAGAAGCTCCTAAGCATGTGTCATGACTGTGCTAAGGAAAAACCAGTCATGAATTGAAATGACATGAAAAACCAGCATCCAATAAAATAAAACTACAGATGATGGCTAAGGAGGACAATCCATTGCAGGATAATGGAAAGTAGTCAATTTTCACAATCAAAACAGTTTTATTACCCTGACTTGTCAACCTCAACCCCTAGTAGGGGAGCACTAAATGAAGCTAGCTAAAGAGACAAGAAGTTAGCTCCTGATCCCAGGTTCCCTTTTAAATTAAAAGCTCCAGGACACTGGAACCATTACAGTCCCCTCCACTTCAGCCTTCACTGTGGGGCCCTATCACATAGAAAAGCTTCACAAGTTGTATTTGCGGCATCTTCCCTCTCTTTCTTTTCTTTCTTCCCATTGTCATCACCCAACTCTCCATCTTCAGCATTTGCCTTAGGAGAGTAGACCCACAGGCACCACCAAACTTGATGGTGGCAGCAGAAGGAAGTCAGACACAGAAAGATATTTCTTCAGTCTTAGGGATGTTAAACTCTGTTGCAGGTTGATAAGGAGGGCTGTAAAACCACTTCACCACCAGGTGTTCAAACATTCGGAGTATTACCAGGTGTGGTGTATTTCTTTCTAAATCCTTCTGTGCATCTACCCACAGTCATCCATTCAGTCACTGAGGTCTAGATAGATGTCTGACAACATTCTGTGGAGAAGCAGACAGGAAGTCATCATGATGAAAGTGAAGTTATGTAGTGTGATAGAATTTGTTGTGGGATGGAAAACAGTGCAGGTTGAGAATGGTGAGTAGAGCTGGGGCAGAGCAAGGGGATTGGGATTTCAAATGGATTCCTTAGGGGAGGCCTTCCTGAAACAGGGATAGTTACACAAACATGCAATTTGGATGATTTTTTTTAAACAGACTGCACACTTTACTTTGATTATAGCATCCTTTTAAACATGAATATTTAATAGTTGTACAACATTCTATCTTTAGGATTAGCATAACTTTAATATTATGGTTGGACATTTGTATCAATCTCACTTTTTTTCTATGGCATGCATTATCTCCCTCCCTCCCGCCCTCCTTCCCTTCCTCCCTCCTTTCTTTCTGTATTTCTGAATTTCTGGAAGGGAAGGAAGGCAAGGTCTCACTATGTAGCCCTAGCTGTAACCTGAAGCTCACTGGGATCTGCCTTCCTCTGCCTACTGAATGCTGGGCTTAAAGGTGTGTGCCATCACGCCCTGCTATAGCATTCTTAAATACCAGATTTGTGGCATTTCCATCAAGATTTGCAATTAATAGATAAAATAATAAAAGTAATATTGAACTCAGAAAAAAGGAGTCATTAAAGTAAGAGTGTTAACTTTTTGCTAAATATGGTGGAGTATTTTACCCACTCATTGTTTTTTGTTTGTTTTTTTGTTTGTTTTGAGCAGGGTCTCACGGTGGTGGGAGGCTGACCTTGATTTCCCAGAGATCTGCCTGCTTCTGCCCCCAAAGTGCTCTGATTAAAGGCATTCACCCCACGCCTGCCTTCACTTACTGTTTTCTTTGTTGTGGTGGTTGTTGTTTATGGTGAATATTTAAACTAATATATTCGAGTTTTAGTTAAAAGCTCTATGTTCATTGCTGAAATTTTAGAAAACACAAAAAAGCAAAAGAATGATTAAGATATCAATAATCACATCTCTGAGAGGTGATCTTATTTTGACCATTTTGTCAAAATATACATTTAATTAAAATTGTATAATATCAAACATTCTGTGTTATAGTGTAGTCTTCATTTAACTAGATGTGAACATTTTCTAAGTATTTATTTTTAAGTATATTGTTTATAACTATACACACACATATATATATTAAATATTTTATTTCCAAATATTGTTTTGCCATCTAATCTGTAATAAATGTATATTGTTCTTTTTTGGACCAGTCCCATAAACTACATCTCCATTTTATAAGCTGAATTGCCTAATTTGTCACTATTATAAAATCATTTTGCATACATCCTTGCACATATTGCTTACTACTTCCTTATAAAATAAAAACATAAACCTGTCACATATACTACAAATATTTTCCCTAGTTTGTTGTTTTCATTCTAGTTTTATTTATGTTGTTTCTTGACTTAAGGAATTAAATCTATCAATCCTTTCCTTAAGGGGTTACTTCTTTGCCGTTTTGTTTTGTTTTGTTTTGGTTTGGTTTTGGTTTTTGTGAGACAGGGTCTCTAGCCCCAGATAACTTGGAACTCACTATACAGGTCAGGCTGGTCTGCATCTCACAGCGATCCACCTGCCTTTGCCTCCTGAGTGCTGAGATTAAAGGCCTGTGCTACCATGCCTGGCTTGCCTTTATTTATTTATTTATTGGGGTTTTTTTGGTTTTTTAATGTTTTATTTATTATTTTATGTGTATTTTATGAGTGTTTTACCTGCATGTATGTAGTTGCACCCATGTCATGCAATGCCTGCCGAGGTCAGAAGAGGGTATCAGATCCCCTGGAACTGGAGTTACAGATGGTTGTTAGCCACCATGTGGTGCCAGGAACCAAACCCGGCTCCTCTTGCAAGAGAAGCCAGTGCTCTTAACTGCTGAGCCATCTCTCTAGCCCCTATTTATTCTTATTTTATGTATATGAGTTTTTTGCCTACTTATATATAAGTACACACATGCATGTAATTCCCTCAGAGACCAGAATAGGGTATAACCAAATCTATGTCCTCTGGAAGAGCAGTCAGTGCTCTTAACTGCTGAGCCATTTTTCCAGCACCTATTTTGCATTTAAATTTTTTTTTATTTATTATTTGTGTGTGTGTGTGTTGCTGAATTATCTTGCCACCAGTTCGCTTTTATGTTTAAATTTTTTCTCAATCTTGTATTTATTTATTGTACATATGTATGAGTATGTGTGAAGGTTTGCATGCTATACAATAGTGGCAGTTCTCTCCTTCCACCATATGGGTCCCATGGTGCCAACTCAGGTCCTCAGGGTTGGTGACAAGCACCTTTTCCCTCTGAGCCATCTCACAGACCCCTGCTTTCATATTTTAAAAGAACTTTAGCACCCCTGATGGTTTTATTTCACTTTTTTAAACTCTTTCCTTAGTGGGATTTATTTTGGCTTGTGATATGACATTCAGTGAATCAACCCTATTTCTTTTGAAATAGCTATGGTTAGGTTAACCTTCAATAGGCCTTTCTGTCCTTTCTGTTGTTATTTTGTCAGTCAGGAATGACCTGAACTCGCCATATGAGACCATCTTCCTGTGGGCATTCCCCATGCGCACATAGGGAACTATGCCTCATCTCCAGGAAGTAGATACATTGAAAAAGAAAAGAATGGTTTTACAGAGAAGAGAGGGGTTATAATTTTAGAATTTCAATAAGGTATGATAGACAAAGTTCAAAATGCATAATTCCAGGAAAAAAACAAAACAAAACAAAACAAAAACACAAAAACCCTCTAAAAACATAATCTTGATTGAACAGAGTAGTGCATGCCTGTGCCCTAGCACTTGGGAGGTGGAGGCTCAATGATCAGAAGTTCAAGGTCATCATCAAGGACAAAGGGAATTCAAGGCCAGTTTGGGGTAAATGAGACCCTGGCAAAGTAGGTAAATGAGTAAGTAAATAAATCCGTGAACATCAAAACACTTTTTATAGCTCTGTTAAAAGGTAAACTGAGGGGATGGATCTGGGAGGAGTTGGGGGAGAGGAAAATATGATGAAAATATTCTGGGCATGGTGGCACATTCCTTTAAGCCCTGCACTCAGAGACGTAGAAGCAGGCAGATCTCTGTGAGATCAAAGCCAGCCTGGTCTACACAGCAAGTTCTAGGCCAGCTGGAGCTACAGGGAGACCCTCTTTCAAAACAAAACAAGAAACAGTATATGAAACTCTCAAAGAATTTAATAAAAATAATTTTTTTAAAAGGTCAACAGAGGCACATTAAATGTGCCAGCGACTCACTGTCTGGAAGCAGCGGTTTGAGGTCTAAGTGCTGGAAGGGAAATGTGGAAGCAAAGCAATTGGTTAAATGTTGAGCCATTCTTTGCTTGCACTATTGGTGGAAAACCCAAGGCAGCCTGAGGCTCTATTGGCTGTGTGATTGGCCAAACTGAAGTTTCATTTTCTTTGAAATTAGCTACTAGAGCAATGAGTCTGAGCTAGGTTTCAGTTGCACCAAAGGAACCTAGGGCTTTTGAGCCTTCAGCCCGATGGTGCCCCCACCCCCATGATTATTTCAGCAGCACCTTAGACATTGCACGAGCCAGAAGCACAAACTTCAGAAGTAGATGTCCAAAGAGAATTTGCAAAGCACTGATGAGGGCTGTCCTTGCTCAGGAAGTATGGGGAACGCAAGAGGAGCTGCCTTAGTGGACAACAAGCTGCATGACACATGGTGCTTTTTCCAGAGCTCACCATCCTCTAGAAAAGAGGTACTGGTTGTTTGTTGTTTCTAGTTCAATGATTTGATAAAAATTTTAAAAAGGGGCCAGCATCATGGCTTAGGGCATAAAGGCACTTGTTGCCAAGCCTTACTTCAATCCTTGAGATCCACTTGGTAGAAGGAGAGAACCAACTCCCGTTGTGACACACACACACACACACACACACACACACACACACACAGAGAGAGAGAGAGAGAGAGAGAGAGAGAGAGAGAGAGAGAGAGAATAAAATAAATAAACATTAAATTTTAAAATTGTGCTGGGTGTGGTGGCACACACCTTTAATCCCAGCATTCAAGCTTCAGAGGCAAGTGGATCTCTGAGATAGAGGCCAGCCTGGTCTATATAGTTCAGGCCAGCTGAGCAGCTAGGGCTGCAGGGAGACTCTGTCTCAAAAAAAAAAAAGTGTGTGTGTGTGTGTGTGTGTGTACATGTGCACATGTGGTGCACACAAGTACATGTGTCTGTGGAGGCCAGAGATGGATGGCTACTACTGTCGTCTGTTATTCTCCTCTTAGTCCTTTGAGACAAGGCCTCTCACTGACCCTGGCACTCAGCAACTGGCTAGACTGCCTAGCTGGTGAGCTCTGAGGATCTGCCTGCCTCTGCCTCCCTGTACTGCGTTTATAAATGCGTGCAATCATGCCTTTTTATTTTATTTTTTGGCATGGGTGCTGGGATCCAAACTTGGGTCCTCATACGTGTGCCACATATGCTGTGCCTCCTGATTGAGCCCTTAATTTATTCTTTTCATTTTTTTTTAATCTTTTGTTTTGTTTTTAACAGGGTCTCCCTAGTCGTAGCCCTCCTGGAAGTCACTATGTGGACCAGGCTGGCCTCCTTCTCAAAGAGATCCACCTGCCTCTCTCCTAAGTGCTGGATTAAAGGTGTGTGCCACCATGCCCGGCTGAATTTATTCTTTTTCTTTTTTTTTTTATTTTATGTGTATGAGTGTATTGCCTGTATGTGTGTAAGTGCACCATGTCATGCAATGCCTGCGGAGGTCAGAGAAAGCATCAGACCCATGGGAACTAGAGTCCTGGATGGTTGTTAGCCACCATATGGGTGCTGGTTGTTAGTAGTCCAAGCTAGCCTGGAATTTTTTTTTTTGCTCCTCTCAGTGGGTCTACAGGTCCACACTGCCATACCGTGCTGAGCAGTTACTATTCTTTCTCCTCCTCTATTGATGAGGAAGTAGATGCTTAGCAAAACAGAAGAAAAAACTTTATGAAGAGGATGTCTCAACTTTTTCTCAGCAAAATGTAATCAACTGAATAATAAAAATAGCGTTAGTAGGAAAAGCCCTAACTGGAAACATTTTATGATTTCTCCAACTTCTCCATAGATAATCTTTCTCTTTCTTTCTTTCTCTCTCTCTTTCTTTCTTTCTTTCTTTCTTCCTCCCTCCCTCCCTTCCCCCCCTCTCTCTTTCTTTCTTTCTTTCTTTCTTGACTTAACTGTAGCCCCAGCTGACCTGGAACTCACTATGTAGACCAGCTGGCCTTGAACTCACAGAGAATCACTTGCCTCTGCCTCCTGAACACTGGGATTAAAGGTGTGTACCACCATACCTAGCTATATTGTCGTTATTCTTACTGCCATGGTCTATTCATCTCTGACCTTTTCAGTCACTAGCATGCTATACCCCAGATTATTACTGCACTGATGCCAGCCATCTGATATTTTACTATACCTATTGAATATAAAATATTTTTATATTCTTTCATCTAGCTCAGTTTTTAGTGAATGAGTTACATAATTATCGACTTTTATGGTTTGCCTTGAAAAAGCATAAGATTATTTTATATTGTGTTAGTAACTGCATTATTACAGATATCATCCCTCAACATGTCATTGTAACTGCCTTCATTTTTAGAAGTGCATACACATACACACAAGAAAAGGCTTTACTTAGAGATGGAGAGAGGCTCAGTGGTTAAGAGCGGGCACTGCTATTGCAGGTTCTATGCCCAGCATCCACATCAGGTGGCACACACCCTCTTCTGGCTTCTGTGGGCACCTGCATGTACATAAACTCCCGCAGGCACGCACACATTTATGCATAAATAAATACGTAAATCTTTTTAAATGACTTTATATAGGAAAATATAAAATTTTCAATTAATGAATTAAAAGCAACAATTTCTGAGTATTTTCTAGAATACTCAGAACAATAGCATTTTTTTCATTCTTCTTAAACGGTTGAAATGCTACCATTTCTGATCTTGATGTGAAGTAACCACCCCCGGCACCATTGTAATCATTTTTGATGTTCCATTCTTGCGCTGATCCCTCAGCATTCTTGGGAAGTAGCTAATTGCAGATTTCTATGTAGGTTTGCAATCTCCATTAGAGGAAGAGCCATGTCTTATTTCTCTCACTATGTCTAGCTGATTGCCTGATATAAAATGTTAAATTGAATAAGACGCAATCAACAAAGACTTAAATAGTGAAAAACTAGATATACTTCAAAAGATTTTAGCTATGCTGGCCATAGCTAGCATAAAGCATGTCAAACCAGAATGCAAGTCTACCCTAATGTTAGTTCTAAAAGAACAATTTAAGCAATTTTTAGAAAGATTTTATTCTCATTTATTGTGTGTGTATGTGTGTGTGTATATGTGTGTGTGTGTGTGTGTGTGTGTGTGTGTGTGCACATGAGTGCAGGTGTCTGTGGAGGTTAGATGCATCAGATTTCCCTGGAGCTAGAATTACGGGCATTTGTGAGCTGCTCAATGTGGGTGCTGGGAATAAAGTATTAAATCTGTTGTGGTAGAGGCAGGATGAATTGTAAAATGGTTATATGAAATTTCTGTACAAAATAAATATTTAAATCTGGGCATAGTAGCATACACCTGTAATTGTACTACTTGGGAGGCAAAAGTAGGAGGTTCAGGAGCTCAAGGTCATCCTTGGGTGTATAGTTCAAGGCTAGTATGGGCTACATGAGACCCTGTCTCAAACACACATTAATATCAGGGTTGGAAAGATTGCTCAGTGGTTAAAAACATTGGCTGCTTTTCTGGAGGACCCAGGTTTGGTTCCCAGCACCCACATGGTGGTAACAATCATCCATAGCTCCAGTTCCAGGGAATTTGATGCCCTCTTCTGACCTCCTCTGGAACTGCATGACATGGGTGCACTTAAACACATGCAGGCATACACTCATACACATAAAAAATTAAAAAAAAAACAACAACATTAATATCAGGCCAGCAAGGTGGCTTAGCTTGCTGCCAAGACTGATGACCTGAGTTTGATTCCAGGGACCCACATAGCAGGAGAGAGACAATTCCTACAAGTTGTTCTCTGACCCCCATACATATGCTCCTCCCACTAAGTAAATAAAATGTTATTAAATGGCTATCTTTCTACTGTTAGCAGTATTTTAATATTTTCCAGTACCAAGGTCAACAACAAAGAATCGATTCAGCGAGATGGCAACACAATTCCTACGATTATATTCAGTTGTATACTTGACTGTTAGTGCAGACATAAAATAATTAAAGTAGTCGAGTGTGGTGGCACATGCCTTTAATCCCAGCCAAGGCAGAGGCAGACAGATCTCTGTAAGTTCAAGGCCAGCCTGGTCTCCATAGTGAGTTCCAGGCCAGCTGGGACTACAGGGAGACCCTGTCTCAAAAAAAGACCAAATAACTAACTAAATAAATAAATATTAAAAAATAACAAAGTAATTTACATAATTTACATCGCTTTTTCCGTCTGATAACTTCACCACCATGTCACAACTCAAAATATATGTGAGCTCAAGATTATGCCTTTAGATCCCAGAATGAAATCTTATCTGGAAAGTTGTATGGGTATATTACAACATTTTAAAACATGAAAAATACCTAAAAGGTTATGTAGCTCAAACTACATAATTATATTACTTATCAATAAATAACATTGAAAGGGAATGTTAAAATATCTCCAAGGGGATGGAGAAATGGCTCAGAGGTTAAGAGCACTGACTGCTCTTGCAGAGGACCCGGGTTCGATTCCCAGCACCCACATGGCAGCTAAAAACCATTCTTAACTCCAGTTCCAGGGGAATCTGATGCTCTCTTCTCACCTTTGAGGCACTGCACGACATGGGTGCACTCACATACATGCAGGCAATACACTCATACACATAAAAATAATAAATAAAATATCACTAAAGTTTATACAGTGCAGATAAAATTCTTTCCTTTCCCACAGGCAATGTCAGTTTGGGGGTATGGGTATTCTTTTTGAATTTTTCGAGATATAAACATGCCCTACCCTATTTGACAACACCCATACTCTCCTAGTTAGTTTCAGCTGTCAACTTGACACCGTCCTTCGTTTTCTGAGGGAGTCTCAGTTACGAGATTGCCTTGATCAGATTGTTGATGGGCCCATCTGATTACTAAGCAACATAGGAGGAAATGATGTGGGTGGTACCATCCCTAGGCAGGTGGGCCTGGGTTTTCTAAGAAAGGTAACTGGCTGAACATGGTGGTATATGCCTATACTCCCAGCACTGGGGAAGAAGAGGCAGGCAGATCTGTGAGTTCAAGGCCAGTCTGGTTTACTTAACAAGTTCTGGGCCAGGGTTACATAATGAATCCTTGCCTCAAAAGAAAGGAAAGAAGAGGGAAGGGAGGGAGAGAATGAGGGAAAGCGGGAAGGAGGGAGGGAGGGAGGAAGGGATGGGGGAGGGAGGGAGGGAGGAGGGAAGGAAAACATAGACAAGAAAAGAAAAGGAGGAAAGAAAGAAAAGAAAAGAAGAGAAAGAAAAAAGAAAAGATAGCCAAATAGAACCTGGGGAACAAGCCAGTAACTCTGCTCCAGGTTCATCCTTGAGTTTCTGCCCTGACTGAGGTTCCTCGATGATGGCTTGTGACTGAGAATTGTAAAATGAAATAAACCTTTTCCTCCCCAAGTAGCTTTTGATTAGAATGTTTTATCATAGCAATAGAAATCAAAGTAGCAAGCACAAAGCTATAAAGTTGTGATGGTTTCTAGTAAACCTGGGAAATTATTTTATAATAATATCTAGACCTATGCTATCAAATTTTGTTTAATGGGACATATTTTAAATAATGCTTTTGCCGGGCATGTGGCACATGCCTTTAGTCCCAGCACTTGGGAGGCAGAGGCAGGCGGATCTCTGTGAGTTTGAAGCCAGCCTAGTCTACAAAGTGAGTTCCAGGACAGCTGGGGCTACAGGGAGACGCTGTCTCAAAAAGACAAAAAATAAAATAATAATAATGCTTATTGATGAGCACTCTCAAAGACACCACCTAGATTTAACAAATGTTAACATTTTATTATAGTTTTTACTTTTTGATTTTTAAGCACTAAAAGTTGGAGCCTCTTTGGTATCACTCTCTAACCTCAGATCCCTTCCTTTTCCTTTGTGTCCATTCTCTTGGGCAGTTGCATTTTTGTTTATACTCCTGTCCTTTTGGATATGTGTATATATTGTTTTGTGCATATTGGATTCTCCGTAATGAGATTGTAGCTGGTGTCTGGAGCAGCCTTTACCCATTTACTTATAAGCATCAATTTATTTCCTTTTTCTTGAATGAGAAGGCCACCTGAATGCAATATCTTCACCCCACTGATCACCAAGGTTGATTCAGCCCATCTGCTTGATGAGGTGGGTGCACCCTGCCTCCCTCAATGCTCCATGTACTTTCCTGGGTTAAAGAGGATTGTTCTTGAAGGGTATCAGAGTAGCTGCTCTATCTGGCTGGAACCTCCACACACATCTCCAGGTCTATTTCCTTTTTCTTCACTCACTTCTCTTATTATTCTTTGCTGACTCTTCCCTGTGCTTCTCTAGAGCCTGGGCAGGTGTCAGAACTATCAATCACTTCAGATTATTGAAAAGTCTAATCCCATCCCATTTAAATCTTAGCTTCTATAGCACTTTAAGATATAAATTATATATAGTAATATCTACAAACATTAAATTACAGTTCAATTTATTTATCCATATCACCCACTGTGACTGAGCGATCACCACTCAAATCAAGGCCAAGCATTGCACTTACTCTCAGGACGTCCCCTTTTGTCCTTCTCCAAGTAGATTTCCATTGCCTGCTCTTCCATAATGAAAATGCTGTTCTTCTTTCTTGGTAGATTCCCCTTACCTACCCCTATATTTAATACAATAGAATTGGGGTCTGGAGAGATGGCTCAGTGGTCAAGAGCACTGTCAGTTCTTGCAAAGGATCCAGTAGTTCATAGTTTTTATTACTGCTGAGTGACATAATCTATGGTGGGAATACTCAGTTTGTGTTTTTTCCTTCAATGGGTTTATGGTATTTCTAATTTTTAGCAAGTGTACTAAAACTCCTTGAACAGCTTTCACATATTCTTGTGGACACCTGCGTTCAATTTTATTGAGGAGGTGAAGCTGCTGAGTCACAGGCGAATACATCTTTTCCTCCGCTGTAAACTCCTTAACACTCTTGAAAAGCAGTTGTTTAATTTAAACTCTCACCCAGTAGCACAGGAGGAGTTCAGTTTCCACATCCGTGTCAGCATTCTACAGAGTCAACTTCTATTTATTTTATTTTATTTATTTTATCTTATTTTATTTATTATTCTTGAAGATGGGTAGTAGTATTGTAAGAAAATAGGAAGAGGGTAAAGAAATGAAGAAACCAACCTCAATGAAACAAGCAGCTTTCTTAGAGAATAAACTTGAGAGGGGACCTCCTCCTCATGCCCTGAGGTCCAGAGGAAGAGAGCTGCTCTTACAAACTCAGGAGTTTTATACTCTCCCTTAGGGGAGGGGCTTGTGGCTGAGGTTGCCGTCATACCCAGAAGGCAATTGGGGGGTAGCACTCATGTGAGGGGTATTTTTTTAAAATATAAAAATTACATTTATTTATCATGCATGCATGTACAGACACACATCCCATATGTAGAAGCCAGAAAGCAACTTTTGGGAGTCGAGTCTCTCCCTCCACCCTGTGAGTCTTGGGACTGAACTCAGGTCACCAGGCTTGGTGGCAAATGTCTTTATAAGGTTGAGCCATCTCATTGGCCCTAAATAGATTTTCCTAAAGACTGTGAGGGGCATTTATAACCTAATATTTCTCATCATTCCTAAACGGATAGAAGTGGGAGTAAGGAAAGTAAATAACCCCAAAATGTTGGGGCATCCCAAAGCACTGGGGAAAGCTTGGTTAAAAAGAGATATGGGCCAGGCGTGGTGGCACACTCCTTTAATCCCAGCACTCGGGAGGCAGAGTCAGGCGTATCTCTGTGATTTCAAAAAAAAAGAGAGAGAGAGAGATATGAAGAAGAAAAAGAGAGGCTGCGCTTTTCGGAAGAATTCAGAAAAGCAGGCAGATTGTGCAGAGCCCATGTCTGTGACTGGGTCCATAAGCACTGCACTAAGGCACCTGGATTCCAGGCATATTATTCACCATCTTATTAACACACTAACAACTCTGCCCATTTCTATAGCATTACTTAAGGTTAACTGGCCTTCCTAGGGTGGTCCTATGACCAGGTGATTGACTCAGCAAAACTGGAAAGTTGGGTCTTCGTCCAAGCCAGAGATTATTTTCTTGACCAGTTCATCTCATGGGTTTTTTGCTAATGTAACAAGTATCTCGTTATGATTGTTTCCTAACCTTTTAAATAAAAAAAGAAAAGAAAAAGATGACTCAGTGTGAGTGCTGCTTTCACCTGCACAGATCTCTCAAAGGATGTACTAGAATCAAAACCTGTGTGCTTTCCTTTGAGGAATATTGTTGAGCCCCAATTTAGGTGGGACACAGGAATGAAAGGTATTTTTCTATCCGGAATATTTAGTTACTTCTGATTTTTAGCCATGGAATGTGTAAACTATGGGGAAAAATGTTTTTAATCACTCAGGCCTGGAGAGATAGCTCAGCGGTTAAGAGCACTGGCTGCTCTTACAGAGCACCCGAGTTCAATTCCTAGCACTCATGTGTCAGCTAACAACCATCCATAACTCCAGATCCAGGGATCCCATGCCCTCTGTGGCCTCTGTAGGCACTGAATACATGTGGTGCACTTACATACAAAACACACGTACGTGCAAAACGCTCATGCACATACAATAAAATTATATATATATGTGTGTGTGTGTGTGTGTATGTATATAAAATCACTCACTCACTGGGTTCTGAGCCCTTACCCTCATCCCAGCTCAGACAGAGGCTGTGAGTTGGAGATTCTGTGTGAGAAGAAGACACTATCTTATCTATTTAAGCTATAACAAAATACTATACACTGAATTGCTTACAAGTAAATTTGTCATAGTTCTGTGGGCTGGGAAGCCTGGTAGATTTACTGTCTGTTTTCTGGGTCATAGACTGTACCTTCTTGCTGTGTCCTTATGAGGTGAAAGGGGCAAAGGGAGTCTTTGGGGTCTCTGATGAGGGCATTGATCCAATTCATGAGGTTGCTTCCCTTATGACCTAATCCCCTCCCACTTCCATCACACCGAGGAAGGACAGTTAGTGTTTTAGCTGTCATGTGGGTGCTGGGAATCTAACTTGAGCCCTCTGCAAGAGCAGCCAGTCCTCTCAACCTCTGAGCCATCTCTCCAACCCCCCTTTTCAGGTTTTGATGTCAACAACTGGATTTTCCGTACATTGCCTTTTTTACATTAAGGTAACTTTTCTATAGTCTTAGTGCTCTGAGTTTTCTTTTTAAATTATAGAAAAGCATTCAACCTATGGGTTTTGTTGTGCAGCAATTGTGACGATTTTTGTGCGTTTGCTTCTTCTCTGAGTTAATGTGTGATTTTGTTTCGTTTTGAATGCTGAATCATCTTTGTGTTGCAGTAATAAATCCCACTTGATTGTGTTGTGTTTTTACAATGTGCTGTTAAATTCCATTTGCTAGAGTTGTACTGAGAACTCTTTCTTCATCATGGATAGTTTTCTTTCTTAAAAAAAATTATTTATTTTATGTGTGCACTTGAACATATATATGTGCACCACACGCCAGAAGAGGGCATCAGACCCCCTGAAACTGGAGTTATATCAGTCATGAGCCATCCATGTAGGTGCTGGGAACCAGACCCAGGTCCTCTGCAAAAACCACAGGTGCTCTTAACTACTGAGCCATCTCGCCCACCAGCCTCGAGTTTGTAGTTGTGATTTTTTTTGTTTATTTATTTATTTATTTTTTAATTTTTAAAAATGATTTATTTAATAACAACATACTTAGAAGAAGCATATCATTACAACACAATTGACAT
>NW_008342636.1:2599339-2600085 GCF_000622305.1 Nannospalax galili | reverse complement strand
GTGAGAAGGATCAGGAAACAGTATTGGTTCCCCAGGTGTCTGGGGCCCCAAGACTAGGAGTGGCGCAGGGCTCAAACTAGGAGTATAGAATGGCGAGGCGGGGGGGGATGGAAGGGTGAATGTGGCTTAGGGAGTCCCAGCGCGGAGAGCTGCGCTGTAGACTTACCCCAAGAGGCCTGAGGATAGTAGTGCAGGCTAGGAGAGTTAGCCGGTGGTGCAGGCCCAGGGAAGCAGTGAGAGGTGAGGGCGGGGCCAGGACCAGAAGTGGTGCTCCTGAAGCCCAAGAAAGGGACTGGGTTGCTCTGGGTGAGAAGGGTTAGGAAGCAGTATTGGTTCCCCAGGTGTCTGGGGCCCCAAGACTAGGAATGACGCATGGCTCAAACTAGGAGTATAGAACGGTGAGGCGGGGCGGATGGAAGGGTGAATGTGGCTTAGGGAGTCCCGGCGCGGAGAGCTGCGCTATCGACTTACCCCAAGAGGTCTGAGGATAGTAGTGCAGGCTAGCTTTTGTTTATTTTTTAAAATTATTTATTTAATAACCACATACTTAAAAGAAGCATTTCATTACATCAGCATTGATATATTCAATAATAATTTTCTGAGCTAGGCTGCATCTCTTACAAAATTGGCTGTACAATTTTAGGGTTACAGTTGAATTATTACAGTTATACAATATTGCACTCAGTATAAACCTTATAAGACATAAAATTAAATGAGATTTTAACTGTGTTTCATACAGAAAAATT
>NW_008342636.1:2598907-2599302 GCF_000622305.1 Nannospalax galili | reverse complement strand
GCTAATAACAGATGTTTGCACATGCATCTCTAATCTCTATGTATCTGATTATTACTACTCACAGTCGGTTACACTCGGATTCTTGGCAGCTGAATATGGATATAAAGTCGTCAGGTAGATTTCAATGGTAATGTTTTTCACATCTACTAATTATTAAGGAGCAAATTTTTATGCTTTGAAGAATTATTTTTTGAATCACTATAATTTTTTAAATTTTTAATAACTACATGATTACAAGCTTTTCACTACAGCTTTACTGTATTCAGTAACACACTCCAGAGGAACAGTATAACTCTTTCACAAGTGGGTGCAAGTTTCTAGGGTCACAGTTGAATTAATACAGTTATACAATATTGAACTCAGTAGAAGCCCTGTAAGACATAAAACTGAATGAG
>NW_008342636.1:2594758-2597207 GCF_000622305.1 Nannospalax galili | reverse complement strand
ACATGCAAGCAATACACTCATACACATAAAATAAAAATAATAAGACATTTTTTTTAAAAAATAAGGATTTGGTGCTAGTATCCACATATGAGGGAGCACATATGTCATTTGTTTCTTTTGAGAGTCTGTGTTACTTGACTTAGTATAACAGTATCTAGTTCCATCCATTTACCTGCAAATTTCATGATTTTATCTTTCTTTAGCTGAGTAAAATTATCCACTCGATAGTCGAGGGACACTTAGGTTGCTTCCATCTCTTAGCTATTGTTAAAAGAACAGCAAGAATCAGGGATGTACAAGTGTCTCTGCAAAGGGATGAGTTCTTTGGGTATATGCCAAGGAGTGGTACAACTGGGTCAAATGGAAGGTTCATTTGTAGATGACTTGTTTTTCTTTTGCAGCTTTTTCAGTATTGTCTCTGTTTTGTATGTTTATTGTTTTTACTATGATGTGCCGTGGAGAGTGTCTTTTCTGAGCTCTCTGTTTGGTGTTCTTTGCCTAGCCCATCTTTTTATTGGGTTGTTCATTTTCTTGTTTTGTTTTTTGATTTCTTTGTATATTTTGGATATTAATCTCTGTTGGATGTGTAACAGAAGATTTTCTCCCACTCAGTGAGTTTCCTCTTCACTTCCTTGGTTGTTTTGTCATTCAGAAGCTTTTTAGTTTAATGAGGTACCATTTGTTAATTCTTACCCTTGTTTCCTGAGCAATTAATGTCCGGTTTAGAAAATCCTTTCCTACTCCTATATCTTGTAGATTTTTCCCAATGTTTTCTTCTAATACTTTCAGGGTTTTAGGCTTTCCATTGAGGTCTTTGAGCCATTTGGAATTGACTTTTGTGCAGGGTGAAAGATAGGGGTTTAGTTTCATTCTTCTACAAGTGGAGATCCAGTTTTGCCAGCACCATTTGCTGAACATGCTGTCTTTCCTCCAGTGAATGTTCTTGGCCCCTTTGTCAAATACCAGGTGGCTGAAATTGCATTTACTCATATTTGGATCTTCAATTTTGTTCCATTGATCTATGGGTCTATTTTTGTGCCAGTACCATGTTGTTTTTATGGCTATATGTCCATAATATAGCTTGAAATCTGGTATAGTAATCCCCCTGGCATTGCTCTTAATGCTCAGGGTTGTTTTGGCAATCTGAGGTCTTTTGTGCTTCCATATTAATCTTAGAATAGATTTTTTCCAATTCTGTGAAAAATGTCATGCAGATTTTGATTGAAACTCAGTATAAGCCCTGTAAGACATAAAACTGAATGAGTTTTTTAACCTTTAAAAAAGATCTCCATTTCATTTTAGAATACATTGTTCCTTGCAGAAAGACTCATTGCTTTTGCTACTAACACTGAGATGTTGGCGCATGCATCTCTAATCTGTATGTATCTGATTATTACTAGTCATAATTGGTTGTACTTGGATCCTTGGCACCTGTGTATGTCTATAAAGTCATCGGGTAGATTTCAATGGTAATGTTTATCATCTCTACTAATTAGCATGACATAAATTTCCAATCTTCCTCCTCTAATATAATACATTTTAAAAAATTTGTTCATTGTGTGTGTGTGTGTGTATCACACAGAACATCCCAAACCACCTCATTCAACTGTACACCCAATTCCCAGGTAGCACCCTCCCATAGCCTCCATCCCGCCACTAGAGCCTTTATACTCTGATATCCCTGCTACTGTCTACTGTGTTGCCTCCCTTAGGTATAATATCATGTCATCTGAAAAAAGGGATAATTTGATCTCTTCTTTTCCAATGACTGCTCCTTTAATTTCCTTCTCTTGTCTGTTTCAAGTACTATGGGGGCAGCCTTGACTACTTGCCCTTCTAGTGAATCTAGTCAGCCTATCTAGAGGTTTTTGTTTCAGGAAGGTCAGCTGTTCCTTGTCTAGCAGTAATCAGTTGTCAATATTCCTTTAGATAAAATTGGGGTCTGCTGTTCATTTTCCCAGTTCTATGCTGGGTTACTAACTGGGAGGCCCTTTGGCCACCCTGGCCAACAACTCAAAAGAAAGTATCGCCTATCTGGCATTGTTGCTTGTTATGTAGCCTTTAGCTATGCATATGGACTCTTAAGAAATTATATTGGTCCCTTTAATCTTTGGTTATACTTTCCTTTTGTGTGTTTAAGGCCATACAGTTGGTCCAGATAAATCCAATTTATTTTTACTCTTAAGGTCATTTGAGGATCTGTTCCTCAGGGGGCACATGGGTTTGGGAGGCGCCCCTGGCTCCTTTCTTTTACCAGTTCAGCCTATGTGAAGATAAGTCAAAGGTCCTGCTCGACCACGGTTGGCTTCGCTTAGAAGCATGGAGAAAATGATTCCTCTGTGTTGAGCCTCCTCTTTGTAGACTATCTGGTGGGGTCTCCTCAGCCTCCTTGATCAAGAGGACAGGTGACCCACCACAATTACAGGACATTTTGAGAGATGCTCATAGT
>NW_008342636.1:2592892-2594282 GCF_000622305.1 Nannospalax galili | reverse complement strand
TGTTGTATTGTCCTTTTCATTTAATTCCAGGAATACTTTTATTTCTCTCTTCATTTCTCTTTGGGTCAATTTGTCATTTAGGAGTGTGTTGTTTAATCTCCATGTATTCATGTGGTGATTAGGGCTTCTTCCGGTATTGATTGTAAGCTTTATTTCATTGTGGTCTGATAGAATGCATTGAATTATTTCAATTTTCTTGTATTTGTTGAGATTTGTTTTGTGCCCCAGTATATGGTCGATTTTGGAGAGGGTTCCATGGGGTGTTGAGTAGAAAGTATGTCCTTTGGTGCTTGTGTGGAATACTCGGTAGATGTCTGTTAAGTCCATTTGATATGTGATATCGGTTAATTCAGATGTCTCTCTGTTAACTTTCTGCCCTGTTCAGCTATCTAATGGAGACAGGGGGGTATTGAAGTCACCTACTATTAATGAGTTGGGATTAATCTGGGTCTTAAAGTCCTGTAGTATTGTTTTTATGAAGTTGGGTACACCAGAGTTTGGTGAATATATGTTCATGATTGTAATATCTTCTTGGTTCATTGTTCCTTTGATCAAAATGAAGTGGCCCTATTTGTCTCTTCTGATTAGTTTTAGTTTAACATCTACTTTGTCAGGTATTAGAATTGCTATGCCTGCTTTTATCTTAGTGCCATTTGCTTGGTATATTTTTTTCGATTCTTTCACTTTGAGATAGTGTCTGTCCTTGAAAGTGAGATGAGTTTCTTGCAGACAACAAAAAGATGCATTTTGTTTCTTAATCCATTCACCTAGTCTGTGTCTTTTGACTGGCAAGTTCAAACCGTTAATATTTAAAGTTATTAATGAAAGATGAGTATTGAAAAGTAGTTGTACTTTTCCACAGTTATACCTTCATTGGATTTCTTTCTGCAAGCCCTTGGGTATAGTCATTCCTTTCTTTGGCTCTTTGTATTGCTTCCAGAACTCTCTGAAGGTCTGTTTTTGTGGACATGAATTCCTTCAGCCTATTTATGTCATGGAAGATTTTTCTTTCCCTTTCAACTATAATAGACATTTTGGCTGGGTATAGCAATCTGGGTTGGCATCCGTGGTCATTTAAAACTGGGAATACTTTGGCCTGGGCTCTTCTAGCTTTCATAGTTTGCACTGAAAAGTCAGCTGTATCCTAATGGGTTTTCCTTTTTATGTGACATGTTTCTCTTTTGCAGCTTTCAGAATTTTCCCTGTTTTGTGCGTGTATTGTTTTTACTACGATGTGCCGTGGAGAGTTTCTGTTCTGGTCCTGTCTGTTTGGTGTTCTGTATGCTTCTTGTATTTGCATGGGCATGTCTTTCTTTACGTTTGGGAAATTTTCTTCCACAATTCTGTTGAAGATCTGGTCCATGCCATTGTCTTGGGATTCTTCTCCTTC
>NW_008342636.1:2555278-2592626 GCF_000622305.1 Nannospalax galili | reverse complement strand
AAGTTTATCCTTATCTTCCTTCAGTTGTTTGATTTCTTTGTTTGTGTGTTCTTTAAATTCACTGAATTCTCTTATCATGTTTATAATTGTTCTTTTGAGTTCCATGTCCTGCATTATTTCTAGGGGGTTCTCATTGTACTCCTCTAGAGGACTATTGGTATTTGGTGGGGATATGTTATTTTGGTTTTTCATGATATTTTTTCTCTATGATTTTGACATGTGAATTTCTTTTGTAGTTTCTGATTTTTGTGTGAGACTCAAGCCTTCAAGTTTAGGTCTGGTTCTTTTTGTGAACTTTATGTGTATTTGTGGTTTACTTCTTGGGCATCAACAGCTGGTTTGTCTAAGCTTACTGTTCTCTCTTTTGATTTTATATTGGAGTGGCCAGATTGTTTTGTCTTCAGGATTTCCCACAGGAAATCGTTCCTCCAGGAACGATTTTGGCTGCAGAAATTTGGGGGTTGGACTGGCCTGGGAGCCCGGCCCAGGAAAGATGTGGGTGTAGGGCAGCTGGTGGCCATGCCACCCAGAGATGCAAAGGCAGATGGGGTGGGAAGAGGCCCCAAGGATTCCTGGGAACTGCACTGAGGAGCTGGGTTGGTCTGGATGCAAAGGATCAGGAAGAGGAAAGGTCAGCCCCCTGCCCTGGGAAAGAGGCTGGGGGGTAGTGCAGGCTCAGGGAAGCAGAAGGAGGTGAGGGCGGGGCCAAGCCCAGAAGCAGTGCTTCTAGGGACCAGAAAAGGCACTGAGTTGGTCTGGATGTAGAGGATCAGGAAGCAGTAGTGGTTCCCCAGGTGTCTGGGGTGCCAGGACAAGGAATGGGACAGGATCCAGGCTAGGAGGAGAGACCATCAGGGGGAGATGGGAGGATGAATGAAGCTGGGGGAGTCAAGGCGGGGAGGGCACGATGGACTTACCCTGGAGAAAGGCCTGCGAGTAGGAAAGAGGCAGAGGGAGGTGAGGGCGGGGCCAGGCCCAGAAGCAATTCTCCTGGGGACCAGAGAAGGCACTGAGTTGGTCCTGATGAAAAGGATCAGGAAGCAGTAGTGGTTCCCCAGGTGTCTGGGGCCCCCAGACAAGGAATAAGACAGGACCCAGACTTGGAGGAGAGACCTGTGGGGGAGATGGGAGGGTGAATGAGGCTGGGGGATTCAGGGCGAGGAAGGAACGATGGAGAGAGGCCTGCTGGTTGGAGAGAGGCCTGCGGGCCCAGGGTGTCTTTTTTTTTTTTTTTTTTTTAATCGCAGCTTTTTGTTTGCCTTTGGAATTAGGTCAATGCTACCTCATACAGTGCTTTTGGAAGTTTTCCCTCCTCTTGAATTATTTTTATAAGCATTTGAAAAGGACTACAGTTAATTTTTATAATATTTCGTATAACTCGCAAGTAAAGTTGTGTGTCTGGTCCTGTTGTGTATATGGGTTTTTCTTTGCTACGATGTTTTTCACTATTAATGCCATCTATTATTTTCCCTTTCCAGATTTTCTGTTTCATCATAATTCAACTTTTGTAAGTTATGTGTTTCTAGGACTATGTCATTTCATCTGTGTTAACCAACTTTTTGGCATGCAATTATGTATTATGTATTGTACTATATATGTATAAACAATGTCTTCTCTTTCATTTCGCTTCTGCTAGTCAAACTAGCTAAAGATTTGACAATTTTGTTGATCTTCTCAAAGAAATGACTCTTCTTTTATTTTCCCTCTATGTTCTCCCTCTTCTTTCTTCTGTTCAGTGTGATGGTTTAGAAACATCTAGGGTCAGTAAGGCACACTCCTAGGTGTATCTGTGAGGGCTTCAGAGATGGTTGGATCATGAGGGCTCTGGCCTGATGCAGGGTTTGAAACACCATGAGCTTCACAGTTTGAATAGACTGTGGGAAGATGCAGTACTATAAAAGGTGGGGCTGTGTTGGGGTGAGTAATCACTGGGGGCCTGTCCTTGAACGCTGTGTCTTCCCTGGCCCCTGTTTACTGCTCCTCTCTGCTCTTTGGCCACCTTCACCACACACTCCCGTCACAGTGATGTTTTTCTGCCTCATCACAGGCCCATGGAGCCAAGGACTATGGGCTGTGAGCCCAAATCTCTTCACTGCAGTTGTTCATGTCATAGTAAAACAGCAAACAAACTCAGCAAGCATGAAATCCCATGCTTTGTTATTATGTCCTTCATATTAATTTTTTGTTACTGTGATAGAAACACCATGACCAAGAGAACTTATAAAAGAATGAGTTTATTTAGCTTACGGTTCCAAAGGGGCAAGAGTCAGCTTATCATGGTGGGGAGGCATGGTGGCAGAGGTGACTGGAATAGGAGCAGAAAGCAGAGGCCCATATCTTCAAGCAGGCACAGGAAGAAGAGAGCGACTGGAGATCTGGCAAAGCTTTTAATTTTGTACCGAAATTGAACCCAGAGGCTCACATAGGCTAGGCAGGTGCTCTACCACTGAACACAAACCACAAGTCTGAAAGCGTTATTCCTTTGTAATGTAAATACATGTATTAGTTACTTTTCTGTTGCTGTGCTAAAACACCATGACCAAGGCAACTTATAGAAGGAAGAGTTTAAGAGTCCATCATGGTGGGGAGGGACATGGCAAGAGGCAGCCATGACCCTCCCCAAACAGCAGCAACTAAGTGTTCAAATATTTGGAGCCTCTGGGGACACTTCTCAATCAAACCATCACAGTAATTCTTGCTATAAATCTTCCTCTGAGCACTTCTCTCACTGAATCCTAAGTGTTTGAGTAAGTTGTTTTCACTTTTCTTGCTCTCAAAATATTTTTTATTTTCTTTTGTGACTATTTTGACCAATTGGTTATTTAAGAATATGTTAATTTCCACATACTTAAGAATTTTCTAGTTTTCTATTTCACATTTTGTTTTGTTATTTGAAAAGGTATTTTAAATGATTTCAATATTTTTAAATTATTTTATTTTATTTATTACTTTTATTTTATGTGTATGCATGTATTGCCTGCATGTAGGTAAGTGCACCTGTGTCATGCAATGCCCACGGAGGACAGAAGAGGCTGTCGGATCCCCTGGAACTGGTATTACAGACAGTTGTTAGCTGTGATGTGGGTGCTGGGATTCAAACCCAGGTCTTCTGCAAGAACAGCCAATGTTCATAGCTGCTAAGTCATCTCTCCAGCCCCATGATTTCAATATTTTAAAATTTATGTAGAAAAAACTTTTAAAGAAGAGGGCTGGAGACATGACTCAGCACTTAAGAGTGGTATTGCTCTTGAAAAGGACCTGAGTTGAGTTCGCAGCACCCACACTGGGCAATTCACAACCACCTGTAACTCCAGCTTGAGGAGATCCAACACTCTCTTCTGGCCTTCATGGGCCTGAACATATGTGCACATACACACCCACATGCCCTCACATAAATAAAAATAAATCTAAAAATTTCTTTTTAAATGTATTTAACTTTGGGTCTAGAGAGATGGCTCAGTGGTTACGAGTACTGACTGCTCTTTCAGATGACCCAGATTCGATTCCCAGCACCCACATGGTAGCTAACAACGGTCTGTAACTCCAGTTCCAAGGGATCTGGTGCCCTCTTCTAACCTTCATGGACATTGCATGACAGTAGTGTACCTACCTACATGCAAACAATACACACAAAAACATACACATAAGAAAAACATATTAAATGTATTTAGCTTTACCTTACAGTCTAGCATGTGCTCTATCCTGGATAATACTTTTTGAGATAAATGTGTATTGTGCTATTGTTGAATGGAATGGTTTAAAAAAATTGTGTGTGTGTGTGTGTGTGTGTGTGTGTGTGTGTGTAGATAGGCATGTGGGTGTGCACATTTGATGGTACCGTCCCAGTAGCCCAATCAGTCTACGTCTTTTGCTTGAGGGATGTAACCCATTTACATAAAACAAATAGGGACAGACTCACTCCTGCTACTTTGCTATTTGTTTTTCATATGTCACAAGGACTCACTTTTCCCTTCCTTTGTGTTACTGGATCTTTAGGTGATGATGTTCTGGCTACTTTCTCATTTTATTTCCTCTATATTCTGTAGACATTTTCTTTCCACTTACACTGGGATTAGGTTCAACATCTTAAAATCATCTACTTCATACTGATAATGGTTTAACCTTAATTAGATACAAAATCTCTATTCCTTGTAGCTTTTCCAGCCTCACTTTTTGTTGCTGATGTCACAAATCACATGTTTACACATTGTTACCCATCACCATAGCTTTCTCTTTTTATTGTTTTTGTCTCTTGAATTCTATAAACAAAAAAAGTGGGTTTACAACCAAAATTACAATAACACTGTATCTTATTTATTTTATAGTTGTTCATACATTTACCTTTACCAGAAAAATTCATGTTTTCACAGCTTTAAAGCACCTTTTCACTTCATTTGAAGACCTCTCCTATAGAACTTCTCATGGTTTAATGGAAAGGAATTCTGCCTGAGGGATGGTATGGAGCAAGGACAAGGAAAGTGCCACAAAATTTCTGAATATTTGGGATGGAGTTTTCCTGATTATGTATTCGCAGATCCTCGAATGATTTCTCTAGTGACCACAAAACTATTTCTGTGGGCCTCTTGTTTGCTTGATGTTTCCAAGGGAGAATGAGCAAGGGCCTTTAGCTTCCCAGTTCACTTACTCACCGATATCACTATAATAAAATTTAACAAATGTTGTTTAACAAATATTTTATTTTATGGAAATCTTATTTGTTTTTTTAAAAAGTATTTTATTTATTATTTTTATTTTATGTGTATGTGTGTATTGCCTGCATGTAGGTAAGTGCACCGGTGTCGTGCAATGCCCACAGAGGCCAGAAGAGGCTGTCGGATCCCCTGGGACTGGAGTTACAGACAGTTGTTAGCTGCCATGTGGGTGCTGGGATTCAAACCTGGGTCTTCTACAAGAACAGTATTCTTAACCACTGAACCATCTCTCCAGCCCCTTATCATTTGTGTTGACTTCTATTTTTCTCTTTGCATGTAATAAGAGAACACTTCAGCAACTTAAAAAATTTGAGTTTTTATTATTATGTTTACTTATTTAACATTTTCATGTTTTTGTACATGTATGTGAGCATGCAAATATGTGTGCCATGGCACATGTGTGGAGATTAGAGGACTACTTGAGAGAGTTAGGTCTCTCCTTCCACCATGTGGGTCCTGGGTATTGAACTCAGGTCCTCAGGTGCAGTGGCAAGTGTCTTTACCTTCTGACCCATCTTACTGGCCTCATTCAGGTAATTTCCATGTTGAAACATCTTTTCACAACCTGGCCTTCTTCTATCAAATTTGTGAGCAGTTCTATGTTGGTATTTGGTAAATTACCTGGTCCAATGTATGCTCGAGCTTTCTGAATACTTCAAGTGTACTTAGAAGATATATTATCTGTCCTCTGGTTATAAAATGGCCAGCTACCACCATTTCTATCTTAGTCATCTCACGGCCATTTCTACAATTCTTCATTCTTGCCATTGCTTTTGCTTGCTTGCTTGCTTGTTTTTGTTCTTTGGCTGTACTGGGGATGGAACCCAGGGCCTCACACATGCTAGGTAAGCCCTCTACATTGAGCTACATCCTTGCCACCATAGTTTTATATTCCTACTTGTGCTCCAGCAATTTCAAGCTGTATTTCTGTCACAGTACTGGTCACAATGTTACTCCTGCTCACAAATATTTTCTCTGTCTTATTTTTCCAGTTATATTTTTCTCATCTTGACTTCTTTCAAATTTTTAATTTTCAGTCTGAATTAAGTATAATTTCACAAATGAACTCATATTCCTTGCAAAAAGAAGCAAGGCATAAACCTATGAACAATATCAAGAAACTTCTAATAGACTGTATTTTCACCTCTGCTACTGTCATCAGAGCAGTAGTTTGAGACATACAAAAAATATAACTTAGCTTCTGCAGTCTCTGTTTCAGAAATTAAAGAAGTGTATGATACATTTAAATATGATTTGGTTACTGGGGAAATCCAAGCTCCCTTTCATGGGGTCTTAGTCTTGTTGATAAAAGAATTTAGCAGCAAACTTGAATGGATGCTCAAGGACAATTTTATTCGAGTTTGAGATAATACCAACAGAGCAGGCAAGCGGTACATCTCAGCAGCTATGTGGTCTCGGCAGCTGTGTGGAACAGGGGAATGGAAAAGAGGAAGAGAGAAAGTCACGCCTTCTACACTGGAGGTCAGCAAGTGGTAGCATGGTGGACAGTACACCAGGGAAGGCATGGGCAGGCTTTGGCCAGTATCACAAAGAAAAAGATAAAAGGAGGGGGAGGGGAGATATGCTTTTCTGAGTTAGAATCCAGAAAAGCAGGTGGGCTACATGGCAGAACTTCAGCTTAAAGGAAGGTGTGCAAGCGGCTGCACCAACAGAGGGACTTGTGGGACAGAAACGAATATTTACCTCATTAAAGGGGTAATTAATCCTCCCTCCAGTTAGGATGTCTTCAGGTGACACAGATTTCCCTAAGGGAGGGAACAGCCTGACCAGGTGATTGATAGGCCCAGCTGACTCAACTCTTAAAGGAGGAGGCCAAGTATATAGTATTTTCAATCTCCACCGAGGGTTACAGGTGAAACTTAGATTCTATTCTTTTGAGCAGGAGGAAGTAGCTTTGCTGTAATGGGCCTCAGCAAACTCCATTTTTCATATGGATTTTAAATTCTAAGGAGTGGCAAAGCTAATGTTGACATTTCTAGTGTTACCAGGGAAACAAGAGGCGGAGTCCAAAGCCTCAATGGCCTGTAAAACTGCCATAATGATTTGTATTTAAAATGGCTAGAATAAACAATTTCCAATGAGGACAATTCTTAAGCCTTGGTTTATTGGAAATATCCACTTACACATTACAAAATAATGTATTCACAGGTGCATTGTTATTATTGATGGAGGAAATATTAGGTCCTGAATGCAGAAGTGGTCAGAAACTAGTGCCTGGCATGATTGCCATCCTCCAAATGCCTTCCACAATATGAGCAACTTCAAGCACAATGCCCTCCCTGGAGAGAGAAGTACAAAACCCTGAGTCTATAGGAGAAGCTCTCTTCCTCCCAACCCCAGGCAATAACCTGCTTGTTCTGTTGAGGTCAGTTCTTTGTCTCTTCTCACTTCATATTTCTGTACATTTGGTGCCAAAACCCAGGAGCGAGCTCTTGGCAGAGGCAAACATCCTTCCCTGTCTCTCCTTCTCTCTCTTCCTTTCCTACTATCTCCAATTCTGGCATTCAGGACTTGGATGGTCCCTTCATTCTATTTTGGCTAAACGAGGACTGGAAAGTGACTTGGAGCTTACTTGCCCAACAAGGGAATAGCTCCCACCTCATTGCTCCTTAGGCAATGCAGGACCATGCTGAAGTCCTTGTTGACTTGTTCAGTAAACCTATTTCCAAACACCGTCCTTATTTTTCTATCGCTGCCCTTGCCTCTCTGGCTTTCCCTTCCCAACCTCCAGAACAGGGTCCACTTCTATACCAGTCCATTGCATCCACCAATGACCCTTATAGATTTGACCCCACTGCAGGGTATGTGCCCCCAAAATCAACCTTGGTGCCACTCTTATGATGGATACTTGCCTCCCAGATCTCAGATAGATCTCTTAGAGCCCCACTTTGGGTGCCACTCCAGTGGACAACCTGAAATATCCCCCCAGGGCCAGACATTTGTCTCAGAGGATGCTCTGACCCAAATCACAGCACCCAACACCGTCATCTCAGCACTCTTGTTCTACAGTGTGGGTTCCCAAATTTCCAAGGCCCCAGGCAACGCTCCCATGATTTGCCTCTTAAATAACCTTCCAGTCTTGGGATTCCAATTTACTTTAAAATAAAAGAAACTTTATTACCTATCAACCTTCATCTGGTCACAGTACAAACTAGATAATGATAACTGATAGCCTGCATTAGGCACATTGGATCCCAATGTTCTATCAGATCTTAGTAACTTCTTACAAAGGAACAGCAAATAGTCTGAGGTTCCCTATGTCCAAGCTTTCCTTCTACTCCACTCTCATCCCTCACCATGTAAGAATATTCTCCCATTCAGAGACTCCTGGCAGACTCCTTCCTGATGGGGGCCCAGAAATCACCCCCAGACTTGACCAAACCCTCCTCAACCCTGGCACCCCCAGCCAATTCTGTACCCAATCCCACAGACAACCCCCTCCCTACTGACCCAACATTTGGAGCTTTCTTATTCTTTCTTTAAAACTCAACGGCCATGTGGCTGCTAGTCCACCACATGTCTGACTTTCATTTCAGTGCTAAAGCAGCATGATTTTATGTTTATTTTTCCTTCTCCCCCCCACCGCCATGGTCCTCCTAAGGGCAGTTGCTGAGTTGTACAGCTTGCCTGTCCTGAGGATTTTCCCTTAAATTCTAATAAAATTGTCCTAAAATTTTCTGTTTGAGTCCATTTTCAATTCTTTTATGAATGAGACTAAGAACCCTGAATGGGGACCCTATTTCCCCCTGTAGCATCTGGTGACTCCACCAAGAGCCCCCCAAATTCCAGTAACTTATTTGCAGTCTATGTATGGGGATTTTACCAAAGCAAAGCATCTTGGAAGACAATCAGATAAGCTCGTTTATCTGTCTTGTCTTAGGGCTGATGGAGCTACAAACAGGTATAAGGCACTCACTCTGTCTTGCCAAAAGAAGAAGAAAAAAGATTAAAAGAGCACATTTTTTTCTTCTCCCTTGGGCTTTTCAGGCTTTTCTTTCTTCAGAGTGGTTCTTAGAGAACTTGGGAGTAGTTTGAATTCAACTTTCTTTTTAATAAGATGATATTGCAAAGCACAATGTTCTGAGCCAAACAACTGCCATCTTGATGGCTTCAGCTGTGCCTACTTGTAAAATGTCATCACAGTTGGATTTTTTTTCACTATGGAAGTTCCTTCATAAAAGGGAGGGAATAAATAGGGTCATTCAACCCTGACTTGAATATCCAGTCATTCCTCCCAGCCAATTATATGCAATTCTGCCCTGTCAAACATGGCTTCCTGTTCTTGGGGAACACTAAAATATATGTGGACTGAGGAATGCTAAGAAGAGGCAGAAACACCCAGTAGACTCCATGGAAGTCATCATCCATGCTGTGTAAAACTTTCCAATTCAGCTGCTCCCAGGTCACCCAGCACCTGTCAGTAATGCCTCACCCATGCTGCATAAGTCAGCTCAATAATCTCATTGGTTCCCTAGGGTGAACTTTAGTGTGATAAAACATTGGTTTGACACTAGAACCTAGAACCTTAGAACAGTGTGTGTGTGTGTGTGTGTGTGTGTGTGTGTGTGTGTGTGTGAACATTGCTCTCAGTACCCCCAGGAAGAAAATTCTCACAACAAATGGCAAATTATTTTGTATGACGTCTCAGGATATTAAGAAAGAAAAAAAGTAAAAGATGATAGGATATGGAAATAGAAATATTTCTAGTAAAAAGGAATTTTTGTATGAAGACTAAAATGGCTGGATATTTCCAGAATAGAAAAGAAAATGAGAATGTTTATGCAAATTATGAAGGTCTGAGTAGGCTTCTTCAGATATATGAAAGATGAGAGTTAGAGATGATAGATAAATAATCTTAAAACTTACACGCCTTTAATCCCAGCACTCAGGAGGCAGAGGCAGGTAGATCTCTGTGAGTTCAAGGCCAGCCTGGTCTACACTGTGAGTGCCAGGACATCTGGGGCTACAGGGAGACCCTGTCTCAAAAAGACCAAAAAAAAAAAAAAATTTACAAGCTCTAAGTTCAGTCAAACTTCTACTTAAATTAATAGAGCTATTGATCTGTTCTTATTAATAATCATAAGAGCTTAAAGAACAAAATAATGTTTAATAAAGGTTTATATAAGAGTGATTTTTTGCTCAAGTTTTATCTGTATATTACACAATAATTAAAAGTACTAGGTTGGTGCAACTAACCTTCTTAGGTGTTCAATAACTTGGAGGCCTATACTAATGTGATCACAGGGACTTAAAGGGACAGTATTTTCCCCCTGCCCTCCAAGGTCAAGTAGGTCCCAGGAGACTATGGGGAATCTCTCAAAATGTCCTGTAACGGTGGTGAGTCACCTGTTCTCTTGTTCAGAAAGTCCATGGAGACCCCACTGGATGGACTCAAACCAGTGTTCAGTCTACAAAGAAGAAGGTCAACACAAAGGAAATTATTTTTCTCAATTCTTCCAAGCAAAGCCATGGTCAAGTAAGGACTTTTTGACTTAGCCTCATATAGATTGGACAACTGGTAAAAGGAAGGCAAAAGGAGTCAAAGGTCCCTCCCAAGTCCAAGTGACCTCTGAAAACCAAATCCTCAACTGACCTTGAGAATAAACAGAAATTGATTAATTTTAGCCAACTGCATTGCTCTTAAATACAAAAAATAACAAAAAATTTAAGTAATTAGTATATTTCTTTAAGAGTTCAAGAGATTGCACTTCCCAGACATTAAGTTTAATATGAGATAATTAGATTAATATGAAATGTTAGACAATTACTTCTCACTAATGATTTTCTTGATAAGAAAAATACTTGCTCAGATATAAGACTTTCAATCAAGGCCCAATTCAACACTGCAGTGCCTACCTGTGGCCAAGAGAGACAGGCTCACTCTTGTTTTAAACTAAAAATTAAATGATGCCTAAGTTTCTTCTCTCTCCCTCTCTATAAGCCATTTGGGAGGGAACTCACACTGTGAATATAGCCCCTCTAACAGCTATCAAAGTGCCTGAAAACAGATCCTGAGTTCAACACGCTCAGGTCCAGCCTTGGAGTCTAAAAGATGGAGCCCAATAGATGGGCACTCTTGGGAGCCCTCATCCGGTGAGTCGGTGCCCCCCGACTCAGCATGGAAGAAGCCAGAATAATCATTGCCCCAATTCTCTATTGGCAACTAGGGTAACATCTTCAGAGTGGGGCATGGTAAGGACAAGAGATAGAAATTGGCTAGGTAGTTTAAGGTAAAAAGACTCCCTCCAAAGTAACCAGTTTCTTTCTTGGCTAAAAGACAAAAGTGTCCTTGGACCTCTTAGCAGCCTAGTCTGTGCCAAAGCCTAGAAATGCCAAAAGTACTTGGGGCCTTTGATCTGATTCCTAAAGATTTTAGGGTTACCTCTTCAGAGGGGAGAATATCACAGTAGCAAAAAACTCTTTAAGGGAAAATCGGTCAAGAGAATAACAATCTCTTGCCTGGGTAGAACCTTAATTTTCCAGTTTTGCCAGTCAAATAAGACCACCCCTAGGAAGGTGGGTTCACCTTCAGTCATGTTTAAGAGATAGACTACCTAATGTGTTAAGAGGTGAACCTTTCTTACCTGGAATCCCTGCCCCTCAGTGTCATCTCCTGTGGACTGACACAGACACATAGCTCTCCTAAGTCTGCCCGCTTTTCTAAACTCTTCTGAAAAGCATAACCCCTCATTTTCTTTCTATTTCTTTCTAAGCATGCTTTCCCTAATGCTTTGTGATGCCCCAACATTTTATGTTTCTCTATTTTCCCTACTATCATTTATATCCCTTTAGAGTCAGGAATAGTAAGAAATATTAGGTCCTGAAAACAGAAGTGGCCAGAAATCAGTGCCTCACAGGATTGCCAACCTCCAAATGCCTTTACCAACATGCTGCAACCCCAACCACAAGGTCCTCTCTGAGAGGGGGAAGTATAAAAATCCTGAATCTTTGAGAGGCTCTTTTCTTCCAAACCCCAGGCCATGAGGAAGTGCCCTCTCAGGTTTATTCTCTACCTAATAAACCTGCTTGTTCTGTTTCGGTTCTTTGTCTCTTCTCGCTTCATATTTCCTTACAACTGTAGCAAAGAATATGCTCAAAGTGAATAGGAAGGGGGGAAGCTGGAGAGATGGCTCAGGAGTTAAGAGCACTTCCTGCTCTTGCAAAGAACCAGAGTTTGGTTCCCAGTACACACACTGGGTGGCTGAGTGGTGGTAGTTACAACCATTTGTAACTCCAGCTCCAGCAGATCTGAAGCCTTCTTCTAAAAAGGCAACCAAATATGGCTTGGCTACTGTGTCTATGTTGGTAATTTTTTTTAACAGACACATTGTGTGTGTGTGTGTGTGTGTGTGTGTGTGTGTGTATAATATGAATGATTCAATAGTGTATATAACATGTAATGACTATGTAAAGGTAATTAGCATTTACATCTCCTAAATATTTATCAATTCTCTGTTCAGAAGTTCATTCTTCCATTTACCTTGAAATATATCATAAATGATCAATAACTACAGTTACCCAATTGTGCTGTAATCTCCCCTGTTCAGAGATACTTTGGTGCCTGTTATCCAACCTTTTAAAATACCCCTTTCCTTCTATCCTGGCTACACTATTATTCTACTCTGTTCCTCTATGAAAAACTTCAGCTCCTGCAAATGCATAATGGGAGGTATCTGTTCTCTGCTTGGCTCATTTAACTTAGTCTTCTAGTTCTGTCCATCTTGCCACAGATGAGAGGATTTCATTCTTTTTAATGTGTGAGCATGAAGTGTGGGTGTCTCTCTGACAGGATCATCTCATCCCTCTTGTATACATACCCATTAGCGGGATTCCTGGATCATTTGGTGATTGTGTTTTCTCTACAGACTTCGGTACTGTTCCCATACTGACTAATTTGCATACCCACTAACTGTATTTCTGCATCCTCACAGCAGTTGTTACTTTTTTTTTTGTAACAGCCTTACTAACTAGAGTGAGATAATACCCCTGTGGTTTTCAATTACATTTTCCTGATGATTACTGGTATCAAATATTCATATATTTGACCAGTTAGGTCATTTGAGAAAAGCCTATTCAGACCACCTGCCATTTTTAAATCATACTACTCTTTTGCTGCAGAATTGAGTTTCATATGCAGTCTGGATGGTGATCGTTTGTCAAATGAGCAGTATTTGCAAGTATTCTCTCCCATTCTGCAGACTGATCTCTTGGCTCTGCTGCTCCCTTTGCTGTGCAGATACTTTTCATTTTGTCTGATCTCATCTGCCCATTTTTGCTTTTTTTGCATGTGCTTTTAGAGTCCCATTCAGAAAACCTTTGCCTTAATTTTAGGTCTTGGAGTTGTTTTTTGCATGTGCTGAGATAGCACTCTACTTTTAATCTCCTGAACATGACTATCTGTTTCCCCAGCACCATGAACTGAAAAGACTATTTTATCCAATGAATATTCATGATACCTGTATCAGTTTTTTTCTCATTGCTATGACAAAATACCTGACAAAAGTAATTTAGGAAGGAAGGGTTTATTTTGGCCCAGTGTGAAGGTGCAGTGGAGAGGAAGGTGTAACAGTAGGAGCCCAGCTGTCAGGAAGCAGGGAGTGATGAGTGCCTGTGGAATGGTGCTGCCCACATTTCCGGTGGGTCTTCCCACCTCAGTTAACCCAATCTGAAAATTCCTCACAGACATGCCCAGAGGTTTGTTTCCACGTTAATTCTAAATCCAATCAAGTTGACAATCAAGGGTAACCATAACAATGCCTATGTTTGCATGTTCATTTGTGGAGTCTCTTTCATTAGGTTACATGTTGGTTCTTATGCCAGGACCACATTGTTTTATTTGTCCTTTTGGGTCTTTTTGAGACAGAGTCTCCCTGTAGCCCCAGGTGGTCTGGAACTCACTCAGGAGGCTGGGCTCCATTTCAGAGAGATTCAACTATCTGCTGAGATTAAAGGCATGTACTACCACATTCAACTTTGGTCACATGTTTTGAAGTCAGGTATTTTGATGCCTTTAGCTTTGTTCCTTTTAATCAAGATTGCTTTGGCTATCTGGGGACCTTATGAGTTCCCTATGAATTTTATTATGTTTTCTATTCCTGTGAAGCATGTCATTGGAATTTTGCTGGGAATTGCACTGGATCCATTTAAAACAATTCAACAGCATCATTTAGGCTCAAATGCCATAGCAGATGACATAAAGCATACAATGTGAAAATGTTTGACATATGTATAAACCTTTGAAGACAGCACCTCAGTCAAGAGAATTCAAATGTCCCTTACCTCTAAATGTTTCTTCCTGCCATTTCTTCATCCTATGTCCCAGTAGTCATAGACTGATTTACTTCCTGTCACTGTAATTTTTCACTTTCTGTGAATAGACTTGTGTGTTGTGTTCCTTTTAGGGGTGGAGCATCACTCTGCAAAATTACTTAGAAATCCATTTGTTGCATCCATCAACACATTCCTTTTTACAGAATATCACTTCCTTTTTATGCATATGCTGTGATGTGGATATGCTGACCATCTGTCCATTAATGCACTCATGGACATTTGCTTTATTCCCCATCTGCACTTCAAAGCTGCTGTGAACATTTGTGTACATACCTTTTTATGAACAACATGCTTTATTCCGAGGGTAAGCACCAGAAGTAGAATGAGTCATCCATTTCGGGCATTGAGCTTTACCATTTAATGGTCATATCGTGGTAGCTCACTATGGTTTGATTTCCTTATATGGAAATGAAGTCTCATGTAGCCCAGGTTGGCCTTAAACTGTCTACATAGCAGGGGACAGCCTTGAGCTGTGATTCTTTTCCTCCACCTCCCAAGTGCTGGGATCACAACTGTGCGCCACCATGCTGCTTTCATGGTGGCTTTAATTTGCATGTCCTACTGACTACTTACATTGAACATCTTTTCCTATACTGACTGCATCCCGCTTAGTTTGCAGTGAAGCATCTATAAACATGCTTATAAAGTTGAGAGGTTCATTATTGTTGACTTTCAAGAATTCCTTCTATAGTCTGGATCTAAACCCGAGGTAAATTATTTAAATATTTTCTCCCAAACTGTAGCTTGTTTTTGTTCTCCATCAGTGTCCTTTCAATAAAACAAATATTTGTTTGATATTTTTATTTTATGTGTTTTACATGCATGTTTGTAAGGGCAACAGTGTCCTGCGCAATGTCCATAGAGGCCAGAAGAGGGAGTTACATTCCCTGGAACTACAGTTACAGGTGGTTGTTAGTTGCTATGTGTGTGCTAGGAACTGAACTTGGGTCCTCTGCAAAAGCTGCCAGTGTTCTTAACTGCTGAGCCATCTCTCTAGCCTTCTGGAGAATTTTTAATTTTTCTGAAGTTCTATTTTGATTTTTTTTCTTCTATGGGTTATGCTTTCAGTGTCATATGTAAGAAATCTGTCTAATCCTAGATCACAAAAATATTCTTCTATGTTTCCTTTTAGCAGTTTTAGTTTTACACTTAGACCTATGGGACTGTGCCCTTGATTAATGTTTATATTACAAAGTATGGATCAAAGTTCAGTTTTCTACTTATGAATATTCATGTTTTCCCAGGATGATTTAACATACATCATGCTTTCTGCACTGCACTGCTTTTGTGTCTTAATCAAATACCTGGCTGTCTAGATATATGATCTACTGATTAACGTAGCTTTTTGAATCTTGAAATCAGGAACTACTTCTTCTAGAACTTTGAAAACTGCCTTGGCTACTTTAGGTAATTTACATTTCAATTTAAGTTTTAGAATGTTTTTTCAGTTATAACAAAAAAATCATGCTGGGATATGAAAAGGGGTTATATTGAATTTGCAGTCATTATGGGGGGAACGGACACCTGAATAGTACTGAATTTTCTGACATTCCTGTGGTACAGCTCTAGTGACCTGGGTTTTCTTTTCTTTTTCTCAGCAGCATTTAATAGTTCTAAGTGAGGACATCTTTCTTCTTTCTGTTGCTTTTATTTTGCAGTCTTTTGTATATTTATGCAGAGCTCATTGTTGCTACTGTATAGAAACAATTTATTTTTATATATTTTTCATATTGATTCTGTATTCTGCAACATTGCTGAATTCCCTTACTAGGTCTGGTAATGTTTTGTAGGTTCCATTGAGTATTTTATTTAGATACTGAGCATATCTTCCGTGCAAAAATGATTTTATTTCTACCTTTAAAATCTTGATGCTCTTAATTGCCTTTTCTACCTGTTCTATTTCAGTGGTCGTGAACTTCCAATAAAATATTGACTGGAGATAAAGCAGACACTCTGTTTTTATTCCTGATCGGTGAGGAAAGCCCTGGTTTATCATTCAACATTGTTAGCTGTGGTTTTTCACATAAACATACTAAACTAGACTGAAAAATTTCCCTTCCAACCTTACTTAGCTGGTGTTGTGGAAAATCTTGTGACTGAGTTTGCCTTTTGCCTTACATACCTATCATGCTGGAATACATTGCTTCTAATGGGGCATCTGGCCCGCTAGATTGTAATAGGTTACTAGTCTGCCACGCTAATAAGGGATCCTATACGCTGTGTTGTGACTGGACTATTACCCTTATATAAGCCCGTACTTTCTTGCAATAAAGCAGATCTGTGTCACTGAACCTGGTCTCCTGCGCCTGAATGAGGCAACACTGGCACACACTCCTCACCAGCCCTGGGGTCCGGACCGGACGACTGATCGGAGGAACTAAGAGAGCAGGAGAGCGGCCATAGCCGGAGGAGAGCAGCCACAGCAGGCGACCACAAGCTGGGAAATTTTTAGAAAGAATGGCTGCTATATTTTTCAGAAGCTTTTATTCACCCAACCGCTAATATCATTGTCTTAATTTGTTTGTGATGGTATAATAAAACACCAGAAGCATAGTAGCTTATCAGTGCTGGGAGGAACGACAACTCTGCTCATACATGGTACCTGGTGGCTGTGACCTCACATGGTAGTAGAGGGGGATGTGTGCTGGGTCCTCTTTAATTGGCCACTAATCCCAATCCTGAGGATTCCACTTTCATGATGCATGATGGGAAATCAAAGGTCCTGTCTCCTAATATCTCTGATAGGTGTCAACATGGGAATTCTGAGGACATAGCCATTCGGACTACAGAAGCACTTGTATTTCCAAAGAGCTACCGTTGTGTTTTATGGAATACATTGTACCCTATAGATTTAAGGACATCTCAGATTGCAATTGGGCTCGCCTACTTACACCCTCTCCCCACTGAACTCTTTTCAAAGACCATAGGCCAATAAGCACTTGGGTTTTCCTTCAAAATCTCCTCAA
Source organism: Nannospalax galili (assembly GCF_000622305.1). NCBI lineage: Eukaryota > Metazoa > Chordata > Mammalia > Rodentia > Spalacidae > Nannospalax > Nannospalax galili. The sequence goes on along the minus strand of NW_008342636.1, from coordinate 2,575,597 downwards.
AGCTTAACTCAGAAATTTCATGTGACTAGCAGTTCATCGATGTGGTTCATGACATAAATTACTTCTCTGGTTTGATAATCCTTTTGCTGTCAAATTCAGTACCCACATACCCTTACTAAATTTTCACAAATTTCTTTGACATAACTAGCCCATGTAATTAGAGTCTTTACTAATAATGTTGGAATTGGAAACTGCTTTGCTTATTTTCCAGCATAGCAGCCACTACTGGGAGGCAGAAGGGTGAGTGCGGGGAGGTGTGTGTGCTATTCCGTGCATTCTTCATGCTTTGCTATTTGTTTCTGGTACTAGGAACTGAACCTAGTGCCTCACATACACTAAGAAAGTACTCTGCCAGTGAGCTATAGCCCTAGCCCTCTTTTAACCTTTATTAATTTTATGTGTATTGCCTGCATGTGTTTAAGTGCACCTGTAGTATACAGTGCCCACAAAGGTCAAAAGAGGGCATCGGATCCCCTGGAACTGGAGGACAGCTGTCAGTCACCATGTGGGTGCTGGGAACTGAACCTGGGTCCTCTGCAAGAGCAGCCAGTGCCTCTTAACTGCTGAGCATCTCTCCAGCCCCTTGATAGCATTTTTGCCTGTGAAATACTTCCACAATCACAAGGAAACAGAGAGGGCTGATAACAGAGGAAAAGATGGTGGATGGAATATAGGCCTGCACATGCAAAATTTTAAACTGCATTAGAATGTTTTAAGTAAGTATTCAAGGCATTAGATTTCAGTATGGAAGCAAATGTAACCTTAAGTGGCAAAAAGAAAAAAAGACTGTGGGCTAAATTACTTCTTAAAACTATTTACATGACCATTTCCTATTTGATACCTTTATTTTCTTTGTGCAAATTTTTAAAATTTTAGTTAGTTACCTAAATAAACTTCTGCCAGAAACCAGGAAGAGACCATTAATCTTGTCTGCCAAGAAGGAAGCTAAATTAGGAATTGAAATGTCCTTCCTCAAAGCAACAATCAGGTGAACATAGCAAGCAGTCTGCTAAACCATATCCTCCAATCTAAACTGGCCAACGAAAGCTGTGCGCTGAATAGTAATGCCTCAGATTCTTGATTTGACAATGCCACCTTTGGAGCATTGCATTTTGTGTAATGAATTTGAGTAACGTAAAAATAATCTTGTTAGAAGTTCAAAATTTCTCTCAAGAAAATAGATGGAGATTTTAATACCTAAATCCTTTTCATCTTGGCATATTACAGAGAGAAGTCTTGGAAATGAAATGTGCTTTTGTAATGCCTTTAATCCTGCTCAGTCCATACTAGTATGAGAGCTGGCCAAAGAACTGGGTAGTGAACTGTGGCCTGCTGGGCACAGACTCTCTATTGCGTCAACTCACTACAGCATGTGATCATGGCAAAGTAGGAATCTGCAGTAATATTTTCTTTGCTCCAGCCAACTTTTAATCTAAACGTTTGGGGCTAACTCAGCAGTCATATGATGCATCTGCTTGCTTCTGACTAACAAGTCAGTCAAGAAAAGAGCTGCGTTGCCCAACTATTAGATAAGTTATTTGGAAAAGGAAAAAAACATTTGTCTATGAATTTGTGGGTGAAGTGTTTCCAAGAAGAAATTATAAATGGGTCCTATTTTAGTTCTCTATTACGAATGACAGGTTAAACATTTTTACAATCTTAAGAATATAATGACTACATCTTTAAAAGCCTCTAGAGACTATTGTACATTTACAAATGAGAGTAAGTTATTTATCTATAAATTAATCTTCTAAACAGATTTGCACTCCTTTCAGTTTGAAAGCTACATTCTGAGTCTCTTCAGCAACTTCATATCTGAAGGGCCTACATCTGTAAAAACATTTCAAATGAAAACACTAAGACAACCCCCAGAGAAGCAAATAGAATGGGCTCTCAGTCTATGTTCGTCTTTGGGCTGCACATTCCTAACACTCATAGGTTCTAACTGGATGCCAGAGGTCATGCAAGAAAATTAGTGAGCAATCTCATTCTGTTCTTTTGGTTTCAGCGAAAAATTCAAGTCATCTATTTCTCATTTAAATTCCATACTTTCTCACTAAGTTATGGAAGCAGAAAGCCCACCAGCCAAGAAGATGCCTAACTGTTCTAGAGTGGGTGGCAGACTAAGTAAGTGCATACTGTAGAGTCTAGGCTCCAAGGCTACAGTTGCCGCAGGCCAAGTATCAGAGATGGGTTCAGATTTTCAAGCCACAGATAAATAGCAATCGCAGGCAGTGCTGAGCCATCTCTAGAGCCCCCTGTATTGGAGTTTTCTTTGGGGGGGGTAACAAAAATATTTTAAATAGTGGTAATGGGTAATGGTGGCATAAACTTGTAAAATCATAAAAAACATGGACTTAATATACTTTAAAGTGATTTTATATGATATATAATATCAAGCAAAAATCACATCAGGGGACTGGCCAAAGGCTCAGAGGGTTAAAGGTGCTTTCTGTGTAAGCTTGGCAACTGAGTTCAATCTCTGAAACCCATGTAACGATGTAAGAACTGCCTCCAGAGTTGTCCTCTGACCTCCAAACACGTGCTGTGCCTACCCCCTCATCTCTGTCTCTCTCTCACACACATGCACATAAATTAAAAAAAAAATCATGTAGCTAGACACAATGGAAGTGAGACCATGCTTTAAAAGCTCACATACAGCTATCAGAATCCTTCCTATAAACTAATGGCTAGGTCATCCATTCCGAAGTGTCCACAGGCTAGCAATATATACTGGAGCAACTTGTGAACTCTTCTTCAATCTGGGGACTATCTGACTGAGGCAGCAAGTAGAGGAGAAAGTCATATGGTCAGACAACTATTACCCCTTCAGTTTGTACAGAGCCCAACACATCCTCAAATTACCCCTAGACAGCCATATCTGCTTTACTGGGGCATCCCTATAAAGGAACTCTAAAAGTTTATAAATAGGGCTCGTTATACCTGGCACACATGATCTTGCTCTCATGTATCACCTTTAGATGTGAAAACCATAGACTGTCTGCAGACTTGTTTGACAGTCTAACACACTCATTTAGCTACTGTGGCCATAGCCCAGGCATCGATAACAATTGAGCAAAGCAAGGTAAATATGTCAAGTGCCATGTACAAATGGGGTGGCTTTTGCTGAGAGACTGAAAAGACTGTTAAAAACTCAGATTCTCCTTAAGACCATTTAAAAATGACCTGAAGCAAGAAGAGTCAAAACAGAAATAGACCACTGAAGAACTCAAGGATGTATATAAGTATGATTTTATTTGTCAAATTACAGTAGCCAAAAGATGGCTTTCTAGAAGGCAAAGCACACATACATTTAGAACAGTCCTTTCTGTTTAAGTCTAAGGCCCCCTCTAGTGTTTAAAAAATAACAGGCCTCACATGATGCAAATGAAGGGAACAGTCGGCATTTATTTACCAAGATCTTCCAAAACAAAAAGAATACTTTCACTTCATTTATGTGGCACAAAATCAGAAAATATCGAACCATAATTAATATTTCAAATTCATGCTATGATTATGATTCACTACCATCCGGTCATCCTTCTGATATTACTGTTGGATTGCTCATAGGAGATTAATACTTTGTTAAAGAAAAACAAGCATATGATGCATATAGGGATTCTGATTTCACAAACAGGAAATACACTTTGTTGAAAATAACAGAAAATGAGCATTGCCATATAACTTACTTTGCTTTTATTGAAGCCACTGGTTATTGGTACGTTCCTAAAATATACATGTAACTTTATTATAGCTGGGAATCAAACTTTTTAAACTTTATGTATTTTAGGACTCAACCTAATCTGTAAATTTGCTAATAAACCTTTTCAGTGCCATGTAGGGGCAGTGGGACTATGAGACTCAAGTTGGTTCTGAAGAATACGGTATGAAGGAACTTTTGAAGTTTATACAGATATGGCCCTGCATAAACCCCATGACCTAATCTCAAGTTCTTTTGAAAAAGACTGACTGCATGTGGAGGGAGTAGAAACCAGTTCAGCTTTGCTTTTGTAGCGAAAGCCTTTAGATGTCTCTTTCCACATTCCATTTCTGGGGCTGTAATAGCTTAGTATTTCCATCACTAAGAAATAATGGAAATTTCTCTTTAACAGAAGAAAACCATGCAATCTTGAGGAGACCGTCCTAGAAGACCGAATCAAGCTATCACTTCATGCTCTTAGAAGCTGAGGACAACGAAAATTTGTAATTCATTCATTCTTACATTTAATTTGTGTGAACTGTATTTAAACAAATGACTAACTTGTCACCCAATACGTCACATAGCTTTCTCTGCACTGAGACAGCTTTATTTTCAAATTTGTCATCTGAAAATATCACAAGTTAAGGGGAAAAGACTGGTCATATAAAATGATTTAAAAAATGTCTACATTCGTAATTGCTCCAACTTTAAGGAATCTACAATCAAAGGGAACAGGAACACAGCATCATAAAGTGCAACATACTCTTTTGGCTCATTATGTCACTGACAATTACTGCAGCCATTCCTCCTAGAAAAAGTAGTGAGACGTTCTTAAAGTCAGACAGAGTTCAAACCAAAGAACATTGAAAAGACATTTAAAACGAGTGTACAAAATGCAATTACAAATAAAACTGCACAGGAGAGGTAGCGTAAATAAAATCCAATAAATACTATACAGTAACATACAAAATTCAGCTTATAAAAAATTGAAGAGCATTCTAAAATATTAATTTTCCTTGCTTTTGAGGATTTGACAATGAAATAAAAATTTAGACCTGGAGTCTCTGTACAGGTTTCTCAATGTTATTAATTACTGGCACTATTTTTGGCCAAAACCTCTCTGATCTGTCGGTCCAGTTCACTTATTATTCGGTCTTCATGATCATACACACCCGTTCTCATCAAAGTATCCCTTTCTTCTAGTAGGCGAGTCAAGCAATCATCCAAGCCTTCTTCCCTTGTAGAGCTATGTGGGCCGCACAGCTTTCCACTCACAGAGTCTCTGGAATCCTGGGGCTGTTTTTGTTCTTGTTGCCTTAATCTGAGACGTCAAGAACAAATACACTGTAGCAGTCAAAACACTTTTATTTTTTATTAATTCTTTGAGAATTCATACAATGTATTTTGACCACACTCACCACCCCTTCCTCACCCATTCAAATGTCGTTCTTTAAAAGCCCATTGGGTCCAATTTGTGCTGCCCGTATCTTGGGTTTGGGGTACCTACTGGAGTGTAGGTGACCAAGCAGAGCCCATATCCTTAAAGAATGTGGACTCTCCCTCTCCCAGAAGCCATCAATTGCCAGCAGCGCCTCAGCTAGGGCTGGGACTTCCTGCCTACCTCCTCCCTCTATGCTGGAGTTTCATCCTAAATTCCGCTTTCATAAGCAGTTGAGTCTAAGCTCCTTTTGAAGACAATCTTTGAAGTAAGCAAGCCTATAAATAGCAATTGTCCATGTTTGAATTTTCATACCAAGCAGGGAGAGAAAGGAAGAGATGAGGAGAGCCAGTCCCAGAGAGTACATGACTCCTCTGGAGAGCACATGACTCCTGGCAGGAACAGTCATTTGTTCAAATAGTCCTCTGAAATACAACACACGTAAAATTCCTCATAACAGAAAAGGACTTACATCTACATCTTAAGAAGGATGTCAAGTATCTATCTTCAACTGTTCTCAGAAAAGAAGTCTAAATAGCGAGGGGCACTGTACACTGAGATCTAGGTGTGAAAGCAAATGGCCAAAGATGTGCAGCAAAACATCTCACTGAACCTGTAAATGCATGCAGATGAGCAAGTGGCTATGTCTGAATAGCTGTTTCCTTTACCCAATCCCTGTGTGTGTGTGTGAGTGTGTGAGTGTGTGTGTGTGTGTGTGTGTGTGTTGGCAGGGGTGTGTGTGGGGGGGGGAGTAATGTGTGAACAAGGCTTTGCTTGACACAGGCCCTCTGTTGTCATTCTGCTATGCACCCAGGCTGGCTGGCTGGCAGGCAGGCAGGCTTCTGGGAATTCTGTCTCCTTCCATTTCCCCACAGGAGCAGGAGTACTAGGATCACAGATGTGCTACTGTACCCAGCTTTACTTGTCTACCTGTTCTTGGGATCCAAGCTCAGGTCTTCACACTTGCATGGCAAGCATTTTCACTCATGGAAGCCACCTCCCCAGCCGTACCTACTCCATTCTAGCCACCTAGGATGAAGGGGTCTTCTAGGTAAATTAATGACCCACACTGCCAAGCTATATGTCAATAGCTCTAATCACATCCCTTTTTACATTATCTGTTTATACAAAAAGAACAAATGTGATTTTTTACACAAATGATTATTCCTACCAAGTATTTACTAAAATTGTCATGGTCACAATAGTATTTTAAAACTTGATAGCTAAAGAAGCCCTTACTGGCTAGTCCCACTCCATTGGAAGATGTCAAGGTATCTGATTCCAGTATGTTACATCTTGATAAGAGTAGCTCAGAGATGATTTCTGCAGTGAATACAGAACACTGTTTCTATTACTGTTCCTAACTTCACCACCTCCTTAACTGTCCCTAATTGCACTGACTCGCTTTTGTATGAACTCTGTTTTGACAGGCAAATTCCATCCTCATTTAAGCCACCCAAATGGTGCTAACCACACTGTACATTTTTGGCTTCAGTGCTATATATGAGAGCAAAATTCTGGAAAGAAAGGACCATATCATAATTCATTAATGTATAGTATTTTCCATGTCTGCAACAATGCAGACAACACATATTTGCTGAAAACTCCACATCAAAGATCGTTATCCTGTTTATTTTTCCTATCAATGTAGTGGTGTCAGGTGTTGTCCATTTGTAGCACTGAATGCTTTAATTTCTGTGTGACAATTTCAAGATGACTGCTAATACTGTTAATTCTTTATATGCCTGTCTAAACTTTTGAACATTTTTTAAAGCAACTCACTGAGTAAAGAGAAAGACTTAAATACTTTCTTCAAGATCACACAGCTAATAAATCACAGGGCCTGACTTCAAATCTGATTCCAGAGACAAAGCAGCAGCAAAACAAACCAAAACAACTACAGCAGCTGCACCCTGCCCCATGCATGGCTTTACTTCTGTGGTTTCAACTATTCACAGTAAACTTTGGTCCAAAAGTATCAATAAAAAGTTCTATTAATAAGCAATTCATATTTTTTTTTCTGGTTTCTATGAGATAGGGTCTCCCTATAGCCCCAGCTGGCCTGGAACTCGCTATGAAGACCAGGATGGTCTCAATCTCAGAGCTCTGCACACCCGCCTCTGACACCAGAGTGCTGGGATTAAAGGCATGTGCCACCAAGTCCACCCTCTATACCATTCTTAAGGGCTAAATGTATACTAAATGTATACTAATTCTCTTCAATGAACATTTATTATGCAACTACAATGTTGTAGGCTTGGACAGTGTTATATATTTATGAATTATAACATGATCCCTGCCTTCCAAAATTTTCTGTCCTATATAACAATTTAAAAAGTACTACATGGGGCTAGAGAGATGGCTCTCAGCAGTTAAGCCTAAATTTGGTTTCCAGCACCCACATGGCAGCTCCAACTGTCTGTAACTCCAGTTCCAGAGGATCCGACACTCTCTTCTGGCCTCTGTGAGCACTGCATGCCATGGGTACACTTAAAACATACAGGCAAAATACTCATACACATAAAATAAAAATAAAAAAGTAAAAAATAAAGCCGGGCGTGGTAGCGTATGCCTTTAATCCCAGCACTTGGGAGGCAGAGGCAGGCGGATTTTTGTGAGTTCGAGGCCAGCCTGGTCTACATAGTGAGTTCCAGGACAGCTGGGGCTACAGGGAGACCCTGTCTCAAAAAGACAAAAAAAAAAAAAAAGGTCAATATTATGTGTTATAACACTATTTTGGTAAATGAGGATTTTTATTTACCTATGAAATTTTGTAGATTACACAAAATAAATCTTACTGATGTCTTACACTTTTAAATTCATATATATGTTAAAGTGTATGTATATAATATATAAACATTTTTTACCTTTGAGATGTGGATCTGTACCTTCCTTAGTATAGGGAAGACCAAATTAAAAGGCTATCATGTTAGAATTTTGTATTTACAAGAAAGGGAATAGTACTGTAATGATTGTACCTGTTCAATTCATTTCTTATGTCCAACAATTCTTGCTGCTCAGTTTTTACCATATCTTTTTCCTCAGCAGCTAGGAAGCGCAGTCTCATCTGTTCCAATTCCTCCTGCTGCTTTTTAAGGCGAGCCATTTGACTCTCTTGTTCCTTCTTAAAAGAAACAAAGAAGTCAGACATATAACATCAGGAATATGTACATTTCCTACAATCCTGACTTGTGACTGTAAGTCATTTGATAATGCCAGTGACAGAACCATATGCTGCCAATTCTGGGCCATATGAAATCCAGAACTTCCTAAATTTTCTCCCAAGATTCTTTCTTGTACTTCCTTTTTGCTATAATCCATGCCCAACTGATCTAGCTGAGCGTTAGAACGTATGTCCATGCAAAGGCAAAGGCAAGAAAGCAGCCTCAGCACAATGACTTGCCAGAGGGGCTGAAGTTAGGAGCAGCATCTTGAACTGGTCTAACTATAAAACATTAGCAGCTGTCCTTGATCACTAAGCCCAATCCCAGTTCAGTCAATGCAGCTTTCTCCTCTCCAGGCTTATAAAAAACTCTAAGCACATATTTTTTTTTCTTTTTTAAATGAAAATGAAATCAAATGATATACCTTAACTTGCATTAAAAAAAATAAAACTTCAGATGAATAGGTAATATTCCATGACTTATACAGCAAGTGTTGCAACAGACAATCTGTCACAACAAACAATGCTGTAATAAAACACCCTACCATCTAATCAGGGATTCTAAGTGCATTCATATTTCTTTATAGACAAGTGCTCTTCTTTCCTTAGGACAGAACTACAAAGAGGCAGAGTTGAGTCAAGAGGTGGTGTCATCTATTTTTTTTTTTTAAAGCAAATTTATGGCAAATGGAAAAATCACCAAAACACAAAAGTATCTATTGTGAACTATTCACACTTTCCACAGTTAATTACTAACCTGATTATAACAGCACCTGAGTTTTGGCTGGGCTCTATATGGAACTGCATAGAATGTACTACTTTGTGCTGGGCTTCTTTCACCTAACACTGTTGAGATTCATTTGTATTGCTCTGTGTAGTTCATCATTCACAGGATTATAGAGCAGGTCACTGAATCAGTATACGGCTTATTCATTGCACTGCTGAGGGACACTTGAGTAGGTTCCAATTTTGTACTATAAATAGCACTATTAGGATTACTATACATGTCCTCTGAACACATCTGTATGTATTCCAACTGGGAGGTACCTGGGATTCAATTCGCTGGGTCACAAGGTATGAAAATTGCAGGATTAGTAAATACTGCCAAGTAGTCTGCATATAGTCATGTCAATTAATGTTCACTGTGAGAGTTCCAGCTCTCTCTCTACCTTCATAATTTTAATGTTGCATTTCTCCTATTTCATTAATTTTTATTTCCCTTTTTAAAATTCTTTTCTTGAGTGTTTTCCAAGCTCTATTTAGAAGATAGATATTCTTACTTCCTAAATGCAACTATGGCTAAATTTCTAAGCACAATTTTTACCAAATTCAACTCTGATATATTGCATTTTCATTATTTTTCAGTTCAAATATTTTCTAATTTGAAATTAGAAATTTGGGCTCGAATTTACAATGGGTTATTAGAAGCATACTAAGGAAATGTCTCAACATGATTGAATATTACTAATTTCTAGCTTAGTCTGTGTGCAGATCACATTCTAAATTACAATCTTCTGAAATGTACTGAATTGTGGTTTAATCTGGCACATGCACAATTTGGCTTAATGTTTCACGCACATCAATAAATGTCTATTCTGAACTTTTTCAATGAAGGGTTCTACATAGACAATGGTTGTATTCACTCATATAACTGGTGATGTCACCATAAACATATACATGTACACTGTTTTTGTTTCAGGCTTTTGTACCTATCTAGATTGTACGATGAGCATATTCTCCCCCACACAAAGGTTATTTACCTGTTTATAATTATGAAACTGCCTCCAGCATGCTTCTTGTCCTAAAGTCTACTTCCCTGATAATACTGCCTAGGCAGGTCTCTTTTGGCTAGTATTAATATAGTCTTGATTTTTCTCTTTCAAAATTGAACCAGAATACTGTAGCTAAGATGTACCCCTTACATAGTATACTATTAGGCTGTTTCCAATTTAGTTTTTCTTAGAGATTTGTCTTTATGGAAGCATTTAGTCCATTTATATCTAAAGCACTTAGGAGATGTGTGTAGATTTAAATCTTTCCCATCATACTAGTTCCTATGCATTTAATCTGTTTATCTTTTAGATTAACCAACTATTGTATGTCAATTTTCCTCTCTCAAGTTATTTTTTTTACCCCCTTCTTAGATATAAAATGCATTTTTAACAGAACCATAAAAAGGACTGTTGCAATTTTGCATACTTATGCTTTATTACTTCATATTTTTGTACTACTTTGTCATGAATTTTAATTCCATGTGCATTTTCAACTCAAGATTTTTTTCTACACCCAGCATCTACTTGCCTTTAGCCTGGTATGTGATCCCCACCGCCTTTTACTCTCCTGTGTAGTGCTTTCATCTGGGACCATTTCCTTATATCAAAACCCTCAACATTTCATTTACTTCGGGTTTGCTCTGACAAAATCTCTCAACTTCTGTTACTTAGAAGTTTGTCGCTTTATGAAGAACATTTTTGCAGAATTTTACTTTGGCAACTACTTCCTTTCAGTACTTTAAAGTGATGCTATTCTACTCTCCTGCAGAATACTATCTTTTTCTACTTTTGGAAAAATTTCCCTTCAAATACTGCTCTCTCTTCATTCTTTCCTTTCATGAGAGTCTCTCTCTTCAATTACATATGAAGTATCCTGTGTGTATGTGTGGTGTATGTATACCAGTATGTGCTGGCGCAGACGCCAGAGAAGAACACTGGGTGTCTTGCTCTATGGATATCCTCCTTATTCCCTAGAGATGAGGTCTCTCACTGAACCTGGAGCTCCTATTTTTGGTTAGGATGGTGGAAGTAAGCCCCAGTGATCCTGTCTCCACACCCCCTAAACACCCCAGAGCTGGAGCTACAGATGCACACAACCATGCCCAGTGTTTCTGTAGTAGGTGTCAGGATCCAAACTTAGCTCTTCATGCTTGCACAGTAAGTGCTCATCTCCCGGACTTCATCCTTTTTTTTTTTTTTTTTTAAGGGTCTCACGATGCAGCTCTGGCTGGTCTGGGACTCTCTATGTAGACCAGGCTAGCCTAAAACTCATAGAGATCCACCTGCTTCTGCCTCTGGAATGCTGGGATTAATGGTGTGTGCCACATGTTCACTTATTCTATTTTTAAATACTATTTGCTGTAATTACATCTTCAATTTTTTTAATTACATGTAGTTTTTGTGTGTGTATGTGTGCATGTGCCATGGCATGCATGTGGAGGTCAGAGGACAACTTCTGAGAGTCAGTTCTCTCCTTCTGCCTTGTGGATACTGGGGATTGAACGCAGGTCATCATGTTTGCAAGCAAGTGCCTTCCCTACTGAGGTATCTTGTTGGTCCCGTAGCTACTATCTTTTAAAAAATATTTTATTATTTTTATTTTATGTGTATGAGTGTATTGCCTGTATGTATGTAAGTGCACATGGGTCTGGTGTCAGATCCCCTGGAACTGGAGTTATGGACAGTTGTTAGCCACCATGTGGGTGCTGGGAATCCAGGTCCTCTGTAAGAACAGCCAGTGTTCTTAACCACTGAGCCATCTCTCCAGTCCCTGTAGTTACTATCTTTATTTTCCCTTTCCAGTCTGAATAGCTTCTGTTGCCCTTTTTTCTAGTATCTGAGTCCTCATTTCTGTTCATTTCACTTGCAATATTCCAGAATTCCCAAGACTCAGAAATCTGGTTCTGTAGCAAATCTTCCATTACATCCACCTATTTTCTAGAGCATAGCAATTGTATTTTAGGCCTCTTGTCTGAAGACTCCCAAATCTGGATTATTTGCTGATACATTTCTACTGAGCAAAAGACATAAACATGCCTTCCACTGATGAAGGAATGTAGTGGCCAACAAGCATATAAAAAGATGCTCAACATCATTAGTAACTAGGGGAGTGAAAAGTCACAAAATAATACTATTAGAAACTTAACAAACTGAAAATTTTAAGACATCTAACAACAGTCAAGATTGGCAGCGCTGTGAAGAGCTGCTTTTTGTTTTGGTGGTGCTGGGGGTCGAACCTGGGCCTTCCACATACTAGGCAAGTGCTCTACCACTGAGCTACACCTGGCCCTTAGCTACTGGTGGACGTTAAGAACTAGTACAACCATTTTTGTAATAATTAAGCAACATTTAGTGAAGCTTAAAAAATATTGTTTCTAAAATTCCATGGTTTCTAAGAATGTATTCTTGTTTCTAAAATTCCAGTTTTAGAAACAAACATTTGAAAAACTGTTACTTGCGTAAGAAATATTGGCTATCATACTTATAAGGAAAATTATAAAAAGCAATTCCATGAAAGACTATATATAATAACATATATAACTACATTACATAAATGGAGAATTACTACATGCATTTAAAGATGAAAAACAGACAAAAATAAGCTATGTCGTTTACAGAGTTTAAGTTGTTTTTCCTCCAGTACTAGGGATTGAACACAGAGCTGCAAGTGAGCTAGGCAATCAGTTTAGCTCTTTTTACTTTGTCTCTGTGTGTGTGTGTGTCTGTACAGAGAACAGTAGAGGGTACTGATATACTGCTCAACCATTTTCCTCCTTATTCTCTTGACACAGGGCCATTCACTAAGGAAAGTTCTCACTAAATTGCCCAGGGACCTTGGACTTTTAATCTTTATGCCTTATTCTCCCAAGTAGCTGGAATTATGGGTATATGTCATCAGGTCTACTGGATATATTTTAACATATTTTATGTGATACAACTAGAAAGAAAAGCAGATTAATTGTGGGAGACAGGCTTGAGCCTAGGATGAAAGTCTTATTGACAGCCATACAACAGGCCCAAGGCAAATGGCCCGACTGCTGGAGCCACAAGGAACGCCTTGTGACATTTGCTCCCATTGGCAGATCATGAGACTGATGCCTAGAGCTTGCCACTCCCTAATCACCACCCTTGGAATTCCAAATTGCAACACTTAGATATTGCAACATGTGTCACTGAACCTGGTCTCCTGTGTCTGAATGCGGCTCAGATGACACAGTCTCCTCACCAGCCCTGGGGCCCAGGACCGGACAGAAGCAGCAACGACAGGAGGCAGCACAGGGCAAGCAGAAGAGCTGCTTCAGCACCAGGCGAGCAGAAGAGCTGCCTCAGCACTGGGCGAGCAGAAGAGCGGCCTCAGCCCAGGGCAGGCAGAAGAGAGGCCTCAGCCCAGGGCGAGCTGAGGAGCAGTCTCAACGCCCGTGAGAACGAAGGAGCAGCCGCCGCTGGCGGTGACCGCAATTAATGACAAGGCAGCACAGGGCAAGCAGAAGAGCTGCTTCAGCACCAGGCGAGCAGAAGAGCTGCCTCAGCACTGGGCGAGCAGAAGAGCGGCCTCAGCCCAGGGCAGGCAGAAGAGAGGCCTCAGCCCAGGGCGAGCTGAGGAGCAGTCTCAACGCCCGTGAGAACGAAGGAGCAGCCGCCGCTGGCGGTGACCGCAATTAATGACAAACATTAAATTCAGGCTAGTAGTTACCACTGGAAAGAAAGACGATGCAGATGAGAAAGACAGTTTAAAAAGAAAGGGAAGGGGCTGGAGAGACAGTGCAGTAGGTAAAGTGCTTTCTGCATAAGCGCAAGCACCTGAGTTCGCATCTCCAGCATGTACATAAAAAGCCAGCATGGCAGTGCACATCTGTTATCACGGTGCTTGGGAGATGGAGATGGGAGGATCCCAGGGGCTCATAGGACAGTCAGCCTAGCCAGTTGGTGAGCTCTAATTTCAACGAGGGATCCTGTCTGAATAATAATGACATGGAAAACAATAACAGAAGACACATGATACTGACTTTCACAGGTGCCTTCATGGAGGTATGCATGGGTGTGCACATTCACATGCATACACCACATACACACACAATTTTTGAAAACACTTTGAAAGGGCAATATACCTGAGGAAAAAGAGACCAAATTATTGCTGGGGGTTGAGGAGACAAGAACACTGTTTGTTTAACTTTCTGTTAGGACAGTGCCACAACATGTGCAGCTGCTTATCTGAGCCAGTGCTCTTGCTATGTGGTCCCGGCTAGCCTGGGACTTACGATCTTTCTGCCTCTGCTTCTGGAATGCTGGGATTACAAATGTGTACTAACATAGCTGGGAAATTTTTGCATTTTTTTTTTTTTAATAATGAGAAAAAGTACAACTGCAAGAAGGAAAAATTACAGAAGTAATCATTTAACTTTAGGCTACTTTAGAAAACAAACCTCAACCCAACACTTTTTTTTTAATAAACTTCAAAACATATTTTAAAACATACCAGAAAAATCCTTTAAATGCCTTGAATTTTAAATCAAGTGTGCCATATTATTAATAATCATATATACATGCAAAAAAGCGAGAGGCCGGCACAGACCCTTCCCACTGCCAGGTGCTCTGGGCTAAAGGCTCTTCAATCAAGTGAGTATAATCTTTATTTTGCCCTGGCTGCCTATAAATCCAGAGAGGAGATGTAAACATGCATATACTAGACTAAACAGCGGCTACAAAGTGGCCACTACTTACCCTCCCACTCACACATACCATCCAAGCCTGTGGGAAAAACGCAGAACTAAACTATGGAACTCAAGTCAAGTTTTCTGAAAATAACCCAGAGCTGACAAGTCAGTAGGAGGGCCTGGATGGTTTCAAGACACAGTTTTTAACCAAGACTTGGACCTCCAACTGTTTTCTTAAACAAAGATTTACATCCCATCCTTGGCCAAATTACTTATAAATTAATCAAATTAATTACTCTGAGTGGATAAGCAGGAGGCTGGACAAGATAGTGCTGATGTCAGCTGATGAAGTCTGTGTTGTTTTAACTAAATATATTGGCTCAGTTTTAAACAGATCTACTGTGCACAAATATGGTAAGGGACCCATGTAGTACTAAATAAAGCTTAGTTCTGTTTCCTGTCCTGGGAACAAACATATGTAGTTTTAAAATATGTAACATAGTAAAAATGTTAAATTTTCTATGACAAATCCATATTTCATGACAGTGATTCATTTTTAAACAATAGCTTTTATTCTGCTTATAGAACTATATTCTGTCAAGAACTGATGTTAGAAATACATAAACATATCATTTAGAACAGGAGAACTGATGCAGACAGCCTCAGGTACTAGTATTCTAGCATTTACTTGGGTAATAGTTTGAGTTTTAAAGTATTTCTACAGTATATTTTCACAAAGGAGAAAAAAGAAACTAAATTGCCCTGCATGTCAAAACAACTAGAACTCTGAATACCACCCCAAGATATTCAGCCCAGAATGTAAGGGTGTCATCTCCTTGTTTTCTAAATTGGGATTCATTTCATGTCATATTTATCTATTGCAACTGTTGCTAACCCAGTTTTTGCATGTGTGTGTGTGTGTGTGTGTGTGTGTGTGTGTGTGTGTGTGTGTGTGTGTGTGTGTGTGTGTGTGTATGTGTGTGTATGTGTTTTAATTTTAGAACTTACAACTTGGAAACAGACATTTATGGTTGAGAGTCATAAAGTTTTCTTCTAAATAATTAGAAGGTTTAATTCACAAATTGACTATACTAGGTCACCTTTTGAGTAATGGAAATCTCTGTTTAAACATTCTTTTGGCAATGGGCACCACACATTAGATCTTATTTCCAAGCTTTACCAGCTGGGCTTTGTCATTAACATTTATTAACAATCTAAGATATGGCTTTCACCGTCTAATCCGTACAACACAAATGTTTTCTATGGCCCTCCAGAGGGATTTGATGTGACAAATTACTGGCGGAGATTATAGCCCCGTGGCTGTTCACCAGAGGTAATGTAAAATTAACATGGTACTAATCCAATTTAAACAAAAAGTTGCACAAACAATCCTCTGAACAAAAGCAGAGAGACAATTCCAATTCTATATTCAAACACAAAATAAATGTGTTTTTAATAAAAAGAGAAAAATTTGGAGTAATTCTCACACATATGAAATGTACCAATTTGATGAAGTTATTAATTTTAATCTTCCAAAAACAGTTAGTGGCAGAGCACAATTCACTGTGAAGATTCTAGGATCGACTACTTTTCTTCTTAGATTATTGCAGCTCACTGCAGTCTGCAACACGTCAAAGATACTTGGTGACTTTAAATTTTGTTTACAGTGTTGTTTCTAAAGCACTAAAGCAGAAAGTTTGTGGGATAAGGAATAGATTACAGCAGGAAAGCATTAAGCATACTACACATTCATTCATAGAGTTAGACTAAAGCTATACCACTGTCTTCTATTATAAATTTTATTTATTAGCTGGGCATGGTAGTGCATGCCTTTAATCCCAGCATTCAGGAGGCAGAGGCAGGCAGATCTCTGAGAAATTGAGGCCAGCCTGGTCTACATAGCAAGTTCCAGGCCAGCTGGGGCTATAGGGAAACCGTTTCTCAAAAAACAAAAATTTGGGGCTGAAGAGATTGCTCAGTGGTTAAGAACACTAGTTGTTCTTAAAGAAGATCTGGGTTCGAATACCAGCACCCACGTGACAGCTAAGAACTGTCTGTAACTCCAGTCCCAGGGGATCCGACAGCCTCTTCTGACTTCTGTGGGCACTGCACAACATGGGTGCACTTACCTACACACAGGCAAAGCACACATATACATAAAAACAATAAATAAAATTTTAAAAAATTATTTGTGTGTGTGTGTGTGTGTGTGTTGCCAAGAATTTGAATTCAGGTTCTCATGTTTGCAGAGACAGTGCTCTTACCCACTGTGCCACCTCCTCAGCCCTGAGACTGTTACTTTCATTTTCTTTAATGGACTGTAAGTTTTGGAGAACCATTAATTTAAGTTTTCTTTCTTTAATAAAGGCAACTCAAGAGAAAGACATTTGAATCTTCGTGATATTCTCTTAAGAACAAATAACAATATTTACTTTGCAAATATTTTTAACCAGAGGGTAGAAAATGCACAGGAAGAAAGAACAAAAAGGAAAGGGAGTAAGTGGAAGAAGCAAAAGACAGTAAAGTGTGTGAGGACGGAGGACTGGGAAAGAGGAATTTGGGTCTGGGACATTTCATAATCCTTTGGCTTTGATTTTTGTTCTTTTTTGGGGGGGAGTCTATGTGTGTCCATGCATGTATCCCTGTGGAGGCCAAAGGCTGACATTGAGTGCCTCCTGTTCAATTGCTGCCCATCTTATTTTATTTTTTAAAACTTTTTTATTGAGCTTTTAAAATTTCACACAATAGTTCCCACTCACATCCAGATCCCCTCCCCAGTCCATGCCTCCCCCTCCCCCACCAAACCCTACGCACTCTGCCATACATGCTGAGTCCTATTCATTCAGGTGTTTGTACCCAAATGTCCTTCAGTGTAAATGTACCCACTGGAATGTAGTCAGCCCATTCAGTGGTCATATGTAAGTCATACTCTCCCTCACCCAGCAGCAACCAGTCTCAAATAGTTCTCAATCTAGTGCTGACCCACCACCTATTGCTTGCCTTCCCTTTGGGCCTTTGTTTAATTGAGCTACATGGGTCCTGCGTTGGATGTCACCACTGCCATAGGCGCACATGAGCAAGCCTCCATTGGCCTGGACGCCTCCACCTCCTATGCTCATGGACCAGCCCTGGGTCTCTCTTATTTTCTGAGACAGTGTTTCTCAAAGTGAACTTGGAACTTGCTCATTTTGACAGACTGGCTGGCCAATAAGCTGGGATTAATGGGTGTACATTACAGCATCTACTTATTTTACATGGATGCTGCTACTTCGGCCAAGACAGATGTGGTGGCACATGACTTTAATCCCGACACCTGGGAGGCAGAAGCCGCTAGATTTTTCTGAGATTGAGGCCAGATTGGTCGATATAGAGTTCCAGGTCACCTGGGGCTATAGGAATAAAAAAAAAAAAAAAAAAAAACAAAAAACAAAAAAAAACGCTGTTCAGGGCTAGCTGGGGCCACAGGGAGACCCTGTCTCAAAACCAAAAAAACAGAACTACTTCAGCCAGATGTGGTGGTACATGCCTGTAATCCTAGCTACTTGGGAGACTGAGGTAGTGAGCTTGAAAATTCAAGGCTAGCTCTAGCAATTTAGTCCAAAGTAAAAATTTTGGTCCTGTCTCGAAATAAAAATTAAAAATGGCTGGGAATTAAACTCAATGGTACAGTGCTTGCCTAGCACACACAAGTCCTTGTTAAATCTCTAGTATTGATAAAATGAGAAAAAAAAAAAGCCTATCTCAGTGTTAAAAACAAATGAAACAGCCAGGTGTGGTAATCCCAGCACTTAGGAGGCAGAGAGGCAGGCAGATCTCTGTGAGTTTGAGGCCAGGGTGGTCTACACAGTGAGTCTGAGGCTCTCTGTGAGTTCGAGGCCAGGGTGGTCTACACAGTGAGTCTGAGGCCAGCTGGGGCTACAGGGAGACTGTCTCAAAAAACCAAAAACAAAAAGCAAACAAACAAAAAAAACCACCCCCTCCCAAAAAATCTAAAACCAAAACAAATTAAAAATGAATGTAATCTGTGGCATATACATATGAACATGACTTAAAAAATTACAGTGAGCTGTTCTTAGTTCTTGAGGTATCTCTATGATAATGAAAGCATGTTTCAGTAATTATTTTCTTTAGAGGAAATACCTTAATCACTAGCTGGCACTTCTCAACTGAGTTTAGTAATGTCTTATAATTAAGTACTATTGTGACAGTCTTATTCAATGCTCAACTTCCATAACAAACACTGTCTTCCAATTTCCCACTCACTCTCTGTTTTAAAACTTGGAATGGTTTCCAATTTAATCTTCTTCTTTGAAACATTTTCTCTTAAGGTGTTTCTCCTTTAGCTTTGAATTACAAATGCAGAGATAATTCCGTTGCCCTGTTTTTCTAAGCCTTCGCTACTTACAGCTCTTACTGCCCATCTACAGTCTTGTTAAGTATCAGTACTCCCAACTGAGCTTCTTAAAACTGCAACTGCAGAGTTGGATGAACGAACAAATGAACTTAGGTGCAATGTACTCACACAACCCTTTATCTAAACTTCATGAAGTTCATTCAGTGACACCCTTGCATAACTGCATGTGTAAGCTCCCATTGCCTTTTCCTTCTATATAGTTTTCTACAGAACATCTGTTAAAACTAGCGTGCTACTAAGAACTAGTGTTATTCCTCAAACAATATTGTCCCCCATTTCCCTCCTGCTATCACTGTAAAACCACATTAATTACTCTACATACTCAAAGTGCTGAAGTACTATGGAGGCCTATGATTTCTTGGAACAAAGGCCACTAATACTGTTCTGCTCAGCAATATCCAAAATTACTATCCAAAGAGGTCCTCACAGACTAAAGGCAGCTTTGTATCGTACAGCCTTTTAACAAGTTTTATTTACTGAGCACATACTATGTTACCAAACACTATACTACCTACATTATAGACCATTCATTGAGCACTCAAAGCACCACGTGAGGAAATACTTCCCACTGTAGAAATGAGATTAAACAAAGAGGTTAAATGACCAGTCACAGAGAACGTTAACATTCAATCCTGACCTTTTGACTTCGGGGCCATGCTGTCACTTACTACCTGGGACACATATTCTGTCAGAAGTAGCATGCTACTTTTGACTATTCTCATCACTTTCCTTGATCCTAATTCCACAAGGCCTCCTCCCAACTGCACTATGTGCAACCTAAACATCAGGATTTTACATTAGCCACTTCTCTCTCCAAGGTGCTTCAGTTTTCGTCAGAGCTGCTCTTTTCCTTACTTGGATATGCCAACTCATTACTTCTGACTCAATGCTCTTGTCAGAAATTCCTGTCTTCTATGGGCTGAAACAATAATGTTACCAGAGGAAAGTGCTCAGATTCCAAATGACTTCAGTCTTGGCTTTACCACTTAGTATCTACGTGAGCATATGTAACTTCAAGTCTCAGTTTCTTCATCTATAAGATGGGAACAGTATCTACTATACAGGGATCTACATTAGGAATAAATAATTAATAAATAAATCTTTACAAAAATTCCAAAAAACAATGAGTCTTTCTGCAAGGAACAATATATTCTAAAATGAAACTGAGATCCTTTTT
>NW_008342636.1:2521465-2555188 GCF_000622305.1 Nannospalax galili | reverse complement strand
TACAGCCACTTGTGAAAGAGATGTACTCTTGCTCTGGAGTGTGTTACTGAATATGGTAAAGCTGTAGTGAAATGCTTCTTCTAATCATGTAGTTATTAAAAATTAAAAAAATGATTTAAAAAACAATAATTCTTCAAAGCATAAAAATAAAAAACAATGAGTCTTTCTTAAGAAACAGTATATTTTAAAATGAAATGGAGATTTTTTTTTTGGTATTTTTGAGACAGGGTCTCCCTGTAGCCCCAGCTGTTCTGTAAATCACTATATAGACCAGGCTGGCCTCGAAATCACAGAGATCTGCCTGCTTTTGCCTCCCGAGTGCCGGGATTAAAGATGTGTGCCACCACACCCGGCTAGAGATCTTTTTTAAAGGTTAAAACCTCATTTAATTTTATGTCTTACAGGATGGGTTTATATTGAGTACAATATTGTATAACTAATAATTCAACTGTAAACCTTACAAGTTTACAGTCAAATTTGAAAGAGAAGCATCTTAGCTCAGGAAATTGTTATTGAATATGTCAATGCTGTTGTAATGAAATGCTTCTTCTAAGTATGTGGTTAATAAATAAATAAATAAAAATAATAATAATAAAAAGAATTCCAAGCGCTATCTTACACAGCTTCAAATATCATCCCTGCCAAGGACTCCACCTCTTAAGATGCATATTTCTGACTGCTCGCCTGTTTCTTTCTCTAAAAACTAAAATGTTCACACTTGCGAATCTTATCTCCTTCCCATGCTCCAATTATGAGACAGTCTTGCCATGTAACCTTGGCAGGCCTAGAACTATGTAGCACAAGTTAGCCTCAAACTCACAGCAATCTCAGGCTCCAGAATGCTGGGATTACGAACATATACTACCACACTTGGCTCTAATTAAGAGTGTTAGCTGTACTCCCCAAACTGGAATCTCTCCCCTGACTCTGTCTTCAGCCCCTGGCATCATCTCTAACAAGATCTTGTAGGCTTCTATTGCTACCACTCAAATTCTGGGCTTCAATATGTGAAATGGCCTCTACAGTGGCCTGCCTCTGTTTCACAAGAACAGCCTATGCCTTCTCACTTCATAGCTCTTTGAAATGACCACAGAGTCATTGCATTTCCCTGTGACTTTCCTAAATCACAACCAGTTTTGCTGTTAAAGTCCTAATAATTCATCTCCAGAGGTTCACCTGAAATAATACTGCCTCATCTAGGACAGTAGATGCTGTTTCTAGATCCTACTAAATAAATGTTTTCTCTTCCTGAGTACTCCATATGTAGTGTTCAGGCAACTGTATTTATAAGTTTCTTATTATTAAATACCAAGCTCTCTGAAGGAAAGGCCTATGTCATACTGATGTACACACACATCATATAGTGCCTTGTGTTTAGGAGGTCCCCGTTACCATGTAAAATGCCCATACTTAGTCCTGTCAGCTTTAAAATAATACATTTAGAACTATTCTAATTTGAACATATAAAATGCTCTAAACTCTGAAGCTTTTTAAGCAGCCGCATGATGATGGCACCAGTAGAAAGTTCCCCAACTGACCTCAGAGTCAGGCACACTACACACATTGTAAAAAAGAAAAAAATCCTTTCAGCTACATAATTAATGTACAGATGAAACACAAATGAACTTTATGTTTACATTTCAGTATCATACCAAAGACATCTCATTACATATATGTTAGTATTCTAAACTTTGGAAAAAAATCTGAAATCTAAAATGATTTCAAATAAAGGATACACAATGTGGGTTTATCCACTTTGTGTACTGTGTACTTCGTATAGTATTTAAAACTTACTGCTCTCTACCTGTCCTCATTTGTAATGCTTATAGTCTCCGCTCAGCTACAAGCTATATTAGGATACAATCTATTACTTTTTAATTCTCATCCAGTCTAGCTGTACTCTAGGAAGATGGTAAGCATTAGCATAATATCACAAATATACTTAATAGCACTTAATGTAACATTATGAAAACATACTAACAAAAATACAAATCTGAAAGACACTATGTACCAGATTTCATTTAGACTACAGACTGATGTATTAAAAAAAATTTTATAGTAAATTACCCAACAGGTATCCTTAAAGTTTTAGATCAAGTAAATTACATGCAAAGAAAATTATGTCCAAAATTAATATTAATTTCTCGAAAATAACTGCATTTCTTTTCTAGTAGAAGGGGAAAAAATGCAAGATTTTCAGAAAACCACCAAGGTTTTATAAACATAAAATTATGCAGAAATTCCCTATGACTTTTTCTTAGATACTGTGTCTATCCATAAACCATTGCCCTCATAGCACTCCCAGTGAAAAAATTAACAGTAAAGAGATAAGCCATTGTTTATAAGTAAAAGGAAATTATTTCCAAGAAGATAGGCAGTAATTAAGAATAAAAAAAATAAAACTTTCAGTTTTTAATTATGAAAAAGGAGGATTTTGCATATAACACATTAATAAAAGCCACTAATCTTAAAAAATAGCACTGAAGATTCAAATGCGGATATCTAAACGTAAGAGATGCTGTCAAACATGCAAACTTATAAAGAATCAAGGGAAAAAGACAGAGTAAGCTCTCAACTACATACCTGCTTAAGTCGGGCAAGTTCTTTCAAAGCTCGTCCCCACTGCTGCTTGTAATGTAGTTTAGACTTAGTTGCAGATTCCAACTTTCTTTCAAGTTCAACCTAGCAGTGATTAAAATCGTATCAAGTGAAACACTATACCACTGTGTACAATCACTGAAAGATAATATATACAAAGAGTCTGGCTTAAGAAAAGAGTTTATATAGTGTAACATATGACATCGTCTAAAACTGTTACATAATTTACTATAAATATTATGGCACATGAACATTTTCTTGTTTAAAATATAGTCTTATTTTTATTGCCTTGCAGCCTAGACTAAAAAGAACTGAATTAGTCTTAACCTCCAGACAGTTACTATAAATGTATTTAAACATGTATATTACACAGAGTGAAAAATACATTCATTTTTAACAAAAAGCAGCTCTAACTGTTAACATTCCAATTTAGCCAGCAATCTAAATCTTAGAAACCAAATTTTCCTGGTGAAGGCTTATCATGTGGCATTCTGTCATGTAATGAAGAGAACTAGGAGAGATACTTTTATAACTTTTGGCAAAACCATGAAACACTGGAAACAGAGCAACGTTTTATCAGAAAGCAATTTACTAAGAAAGAGTGCAAAGTTAAAAATATAAAAATATTTTAAGAATGTTAAAATAAACCCAAGAGTAAGAAAAATAATGTTCCCTAATAACACACATCTCACTTTTATTTTCTATCTTTCCTGAAATATATAAAGAAAAACACTAAAGTGATTCAATTTAAAAATCTGGTTATTTATGCTTGCAGCAGGCAATCTATTGTGCATGAACTGAAGCCAACTTGGCTATGTTCTGGAATGTACTCATGCAGTTTCAAACCAAGTACCAAACAAATTCATGCAGCCAACAGACAGTTTTACTATTAAGTGATAATGCAATAATCTGCTTGAATTACAGTAAAACACTGTTATTCTGAACTGGCTAATTTTTTTAAATATCAAGTTCAGTTTTTCCCATACATATAACTGCTAATGTTTTAGAGCAAAACAAAAATGAAGACACTATAAAAATTCTTACTTTAGAAAACTCATAGCAAAATAAAATGACAGGAAAAGCAGACTGCCAAATCCCCTTCACAAAAGACCAGAACATTCTCTGCAGTTATATATGACTCCATGAAGTCAAGGTCTTTTCTGCTTTACAAATCCCTAGTGCTTGGATTTAGATGTGTTGACATTTCACAACTAGACTCAAGCATCTTAAGTTGAATAATATTGCTGAGATTACTGGAGATAATCTTTTCCACTTAGGCCCCAAAGATTTATATATATTACTTGGTAATTTAACAATAAGCTGTACCTCAGAAGAACAGAAACAGGCTTTGTACAGCTGTGGGGGAAACCAGTATCCAATTATAAAGAGATCATGTCTACAGGTCCCAGAAAGTCTAGATCCTGGATGGGACTAAAGATGAGGCCTACTGGACTAGCTCCAATAGTAAAAACTGGACAGGTCCTATCAGTTTTGCCATAAATATAAAAATAACTCACATTTGCATATTTGCATTAATTTAAAAAACATGTATTGTTCCGCATATAATATTTTCTTTTTAAAAAGCCCTTGATTGCAAAGCTGAGGCATAAATTCATTCTTATCATCAATAATTCCTAACTTTTTGTAAAAAGATGCTTGTGATTCTAAAGAATTACATGGACCCAGTTCCCAGAAAAATACATGTAACCCAAATTTTAATATAATTTCAGGGCATTCAAAAGTTGAGTTAAAGCCTGTATTGTTAACTATTGTTAAAAGTTCCCGGAAGTTTTTTTTTTTGTTTTTTTTTTGGAGACAAGGTCTTGCTGTATAGCCTAGGGCAGCCTCAACAGTGCTGGGTTACAGGTGTGCACTTCCACCCCTGACTTGTAGTATTTTAAATTAGTGTTTCATTAGTCAACAACTCAAGTGCTATACCATACACTAAGTAACATATTCCTGAAAGAAAAATAGCTCAGGACTTAGTCAATTCAGACTGTCTATGACTAAAAGCATAGTTCCTAGATGCAGCTATGATTTGCTATGGCATTATTTTTGCCTTTAATCTCCTACTCCCATGTTCTAATCTGTCACAAACTACATTCCTCCCCTGAAATGTCAAAGTTACCCTTTCCCTTTCAACTGCTACTTCTGTAGCCAAGGCTCTTGTCATCTTGATGGTAAGAGCATCCTTATCTTCCCAGCTTGGGATATACCCAGAAGGCTTGCAAACTGCCATCAATTCACTCTTCACTACGAAACTGACTATGCTGAGCAGAGGGGCACATGTCTCAACACTCAGGAGGCAGAGGCAGACAGATCTCTGTGAGATCGAGGCCAGCCTGGTCTACACAGAGTATCTGGCCAGCTGGGGCTACAGGGAGACCCTGTCTCAAAAAACAACAACAATAAAACAAAACAAATAAAAATTTACTACAGCCGTTTACCTAGGGTCCCAATACAATTCCCATAATACCCGTTCAACCTACTTCCTTAGTATTCTTCAACAGGAGACTCTACAATCCAACCAGGTTTGTGGCTCCTATGCTCTCTGCCCTCCTCACCTGAGTCACTTCTAGATCTGCCAATTCTTTTTTTAAATCCCTCTGCTTGCCTAAATCTTAAAGCTCGCCTCAGATTTTGTCTTTATAGGAAGCTGTCTTAAATCTATAACACATGGAACACTAAATGGTTTCCTTTGAATTTGATTAGCTGTGGTTATTTACTACTTGGAGTCATCGCTCAAACCACATTAACAGTGTTTAAAAAGCTATATCCCAGGGCAGGCATGGTGGTGCACACCTTTTATCCCAGTAGTTGGAATACAGAGGCAGGTCGACCCCTGTGAGATCAAGGTCACCCTGGGATAGCCTACATACAGTATTCCAAGCCAGCTGAGGCTACATAGTGAAACTCTGTCTCAAAAACAACAAGAACAAAAAACAACAAAAAAACAAAAACAAAAAAACCCCACAAACAAGCAAAAAAAGTCAAGCCCCAAAAGGATAATGTACTTTCACTTTCTGTTTTTTTTTTTCTAAAAGTGGGCACATATTAAAAAATAAAATATTCTTTAAATACATTACCAGAATTTTATGTTGATGTTCACATTGTTTTTTCACTGTACATGCCCTACTAATTTATATGTTGTCCATTTTCCCCAAAGTCTCAATTATTTACAAATTATGTAATAAAAAAAAAAAAAATCACAAAGCCAGGCCAGGCCAGGTCCAATGGCTTGCACCTATAATTTCAGCATGCAGGCGGACTACTGCAAGTTTGAGGCCAGCCTGGGCTACATAGCAAGTTCTAGGCCAGCTTGAGCTAGTGTGAAGAAAAAAACACGGAAGAACGCCCTCCCCAACTAACACACAAACACACACACACACACACACACACACACACACACAATAAGCAAAGCAAAGCAAAACAAAACAAAATTTGAGATTAATAGCCCAGAATCCACAGTGGAAGGAGAGAACCAATTCCTAAAAGTTGCCCTCTAAACGCCACGGACACTGTGGCCGTGTGTCCCCACTCACATATACACAGGCAGACACATAATAGTAAGTAAAATTAAATCAAAACCCCCTCACAAACCATTAATTCCCATAGTAACAAAAAGTAAAAAAGGAGTCAACAATTATTTGGTAAAACTGTATCTTAGTATTAATTTTAGACCCTTTTACTGAAAATGGGAAATCTGTGTTACATTAAGAATAGGTAATTAATAAAGAAAAAAAAAGCTCTTATTGGACATAAACAGGATTGACAAGTGAACTCAGATACTTTTTCACTTGGTGGCATTTTTGTGCTTTTATTTCTGTTAATATTTCAGAGTAAGATTCTGCCATCTTCTGGCTCCAGAAAGACTTACAGAGAATTTTCAAAAGTAAAAAGTTACTGGCACTTTAAGCACGCTGGAAGCATTCCTTAGGCCTACACAGAAGCAGCTCAGTTAACCATCTCTCACTCCTCACTCAGCATCTCTACTCCTAAAGCTTTTAATACGGCTAATGAGTTTTATTCTTTTAGTAAATCCTAATTGGCAAAATGGAAGTTTTAAAGTGATTTAAATACTGTTTTTTCTGATGAATCTTATCTATTTAACCAGTTCTTATTCAGAGATAAGGTTTTTGTTACAATTCTGGTATATGACCTCTTAATTTCCTTGAAGTAAGATAGAAATACTTGGATGCCCACTTAACACATTTGCAAGGACTGATGAGGTACTTTTGTAATGATAATTCAAATCTCTATGGCGGATACTACAGAGCATTCATATTTATGAACAAAGAAACAACTCACTCCTTGGTTTTATCAAAGGTGAAATGGGCAATGTCTAGTTGGATTCAGTTCACTGGTAAAGAAATGAGATGTCCAGAAAAGAAATCCAGAACATGTTCAATTATGTAAGAAATAGAATCAACATGGCTTGCACGTGAATGAATGGGAGAGTAAGAATACCACAGAGAGCAGGATGGCTGTAGAAACACTATATGAAAGCAGTTTTCAGGGGATATGAATATTATAAAATATCTCGGAGATTAGAGTTTTGACATCAAAGGGTTCAGGAGTCAAAATAACGCCAAGCTATTGTTTGTCTTTCATCCTCTGTGTGTACAGAAGTGTTTTCCAGGGTTACATGAGGTCTACAACCATGACAGATTACATGCAAAAGCAAACAGAAGTACCTTCTATACCTCATTAAAGCAATTTCTAAAAAGGCGAAACAATTCTACCCTTTTCAAAGTTTTTTTGTTTTGTTTTAGAAAATATTTGTTTATTGTGTGTGAAGGTCAGAGGACAATTTGCTTTTCTCTTTCTACACAAGAGTTGTGGGACTGAACTCAGGTTATCAGGCTTGATGGCAAGAGCCTGTTTCCACTGAGCAATCTCACTAGCATGAAAACACTATATACTGGGTTTATTTTTTAATTGTTTTATTATTATTATTAACTTTATTTGTAGGTGTATGTGTGCATGTTTGTTTGTATGTATGTAGGTGCATACTTGCCATGGTATGCATGTGGAGGTTGGAGGACAACTTGCAAGTCCTGAGGATACAACTCAGGTCATCAGGCTAGGTAACAAGTGCCCTTACCCACTGAGGGGTCTTATCGGACCCAAGTTTATTTTTAAGTGAATAAATAGGGGCTGGAGAGATGGCTAAGCAGTTAAGAGCACTGGCTACTCTTGCAGAGAGCCCAGGTTCAGTTTCCAGCACCCACACCCATCTGTATTTCTAGGGGATCTGATGTTCTTTTCTGGCCTCTGTGGGTACTGCAAGCACATAGTTCACTTAAATACATGCAGGTAAAACACTCATACAAAAAAAAAAAATTAAATGAATATTTTAAAACACTTCTAGAGTGTGTGTGTGTGTGTGTGTTTGTTTTTAGACAGGGTCTCACTGTGTAGCTTTGGCTGGCCTGGAACTCACTATGTACACCAGGCTGGCCTCAAGCTTACAGAGATCCACCTGCCTTTGTCTCTTGAATGCTATCATTAAAGGTGTACGTGACCATGTCCAGCTAATTTTAATTTTTAATATAGTGGTTTATATAGCTATAAAGCATTTAGAATCAATAGTTTTTTTTTTTTTTTTTTTGGTCTTTTGGCGACAAGGTCTCTCTGTAGCCCCAGCTGACTTGGAACTCGCTTTGTAGACCAGGCTGCCCTTGAACTCACAGAGATCCACAAGCCTCTGCCTCCTGAGTGCTGGGATTAAAGGTGTGTCATCATTAGATCAATGACCTATCTTTTTCCTAAGACATATAAAGGGGCCATGAGTCCAAAAAGTCAACAGTTATTCTAAGGCACTAAAGAAAAGATTTTGAGTAGACAGTTATGTATGAATCTTTCTCTAAAGAGTCAGGTCTTATTTTCTTAAACACTAGTTGGACTTTTGGTAAAGATGAAGCTAATCTTCTGCTTAATCCTTAATACTTTCTATGTTTGTTGATTTTAAAATTTTTAAAAAATTTTTAAAAATTTTTAAAGTTTTTAAAAATATTTTATGTGTAATGAGTGTACTGCATGCATGTATGTGAGTGCACCCATGTCGTGCAATGCCACGGAGGTCAGAAGAGGGCTTCGGATTTTGGATCCCCTGGAACTGGAGTTAAGGATGGTTCCTAGCCACCATTGAACCCGGGTCCTCTGCAAGAGCAGTCAGTGCTCTTAACTGCTGAGTCATCTCTCCAGCCCCTCATTTAAAGTTTTTAAAATTTAAAATAAAATCATTTAATTCTAATTATCACACACAATCATGGAGCTAGTTGGGGGAAGCCATTCAAATACCTGTCCAGTCCCAAACCCTATCCATATCAATGAACTACAGTTAGAATGCCACTCTGAAGTCATGGAGAGTCACTTAGGGATTTACACTTTCAACATCAACTACATTTTGTTTTTGTTTACTCCTCAACCACACACAAAAAAAGAAAGTATAGATGGCATTGAAACTAGAAGAAAAAAGTTAGCATTATCCCCTCTTTCCACAACTCATGCATCCCTCTGCCTGCATTCTGTCCTTCTTAAATTTCTCAGTTTTTTTGAGACAAGGTCTCCCTGTAGCCCTAGCTGGCCTGAAAATCACCGTGTAGAACAGGTTGGCCTGATATCAGAGATCCACCTGCCTCTGTCTCCCAAGCGCTAGGATTAAAGGTGTACACCACCACACCTGGCTAAATTTACCAATTTTAACATTGCTTTTACTTTATATGTTTGTAAGTAAAAAACAAATATTAAATAAAAATAAACTATTTCCCATGTTCTATGCAAAGTACTTTACATTTGTTTTATTGAGCCTAATTAGTCCTATTTAAAATGCTTGGAATAAGTAGAGTGAAGTAAAGAACCTGTCTGCTGTGATCCAACTAAGTATCCTAGCCAGAATAGAAGTCAAAACCATGCAGTCGTGTTGAAGCTGGTAATGCCATCATGAACAACATAAGCACAGAACAAATCCTAACTCGCTTGCTATGGCTTTAGAACCTAGTATTTTAAATCTACCTGGACATTCTGAGCTCTACGCTGCCCAT
The DNA here is from genome assembly GCF_000622305.1 of Nannospalax galili. Classification (NCBI taxonomy): domain Eukaryota; kingdom Metazoa; phylum Chordata; class Mammalia; order Rodentia; family Spalacidae; genus Nannospalax; species Nannospalax galili. The sequence continues at coordinate 2,545,544 of NW_008342636.1, read as the reverse complement.
CTTTCAGTCTAGGTTCTGGATTGCCTCTACCTTTGCAGGACGGAGTTCCCTGTATATCACAGCTCTTTGTGTTGCTGCCTCTTTAAGATCTTCTCACAGCTCTCACTACGTACTGCCAAACTTCAGGTGTCTGCTGGACATGCGCACTTAAAAAAATAAATACTTTGTGAGGCTAGAGGGATAGCTCAGTGGTTAAGAGCACTTGCTGCTCTTCTAGAAGACCAGAGTTCAGTCCTCAGTGCCTATATCTAGCAGCCTACTCCAGCTCTAACCCCCACTCCAAGGGATCCAACACTCTCTTCTGATGTCTTTGGGTACTTACACACATATGACATTCACCCACACAGACAGGCAGGCACGCACGTACGCATGCGTGTGCACGCACGCACGCACGCGCGCGCGCGCACACACACACACACACACACACACATAAAAATAGTAAAAATAAACCTTAAATTTTTTTTACTATATTCTGTAATCATTTATCTTGTGTATATACATGTGTAGGGAGGCCAGAGAACAACTCACAGTATTGGGTTTTTGCCTTTTCAGAGAGAAAATTCAGGTCATTAGGCTTGGCAACTTGAGCCTTTACCCACTGAGCCATCTCACTGCCCCATATTCACACTTTTTAACACCTAACCACTGTACATTGTTTATGGGGGAGTTTCAATACCAATGAGAGGCAGGATCTGTCCCACAGAAAACAAAATGAAGTAGACACTGCTTCTTCTAAGCTGAAGGCTGGACTGTGAGTCTCTGCTATGAATGACTGCCCTGCCAAGGATATCAATATAGAAAGGAGTTAGAGAGAATGGTCACATTGGCCACCAGGATGGGCAGCAACAAGGACACCCTAAGCAACTATGACACGACACTAGCTGTCCTGGCTTCTTACTAGTTCCTGCTCATATTTTGAAAATGATTCTTTAGCCCAACAGTTTTCTGAATCCCTCTATTCCTAAAATGAGTCAATTCTTGTCAGTTCTGTTTGCAACTCAACATTCTGTGAATGCATGATATATATGCGTGCACACACACACCAAAAATCAAATGCTATCAAGGCCATGTGCCTTCAATTCTCTGACATTATTTGGTGCTAGTACAATATAGTGAAATGTAACATTGTGTGTGTGTGTGTGTGTGTGTGTGTGTGTGCATGTATACCATACATGTGTGTGTGTGCATGTATACCATACTAATTTTATAAATTAGTCTCCAGGACTAGTTAAAAGTTTCTAAAGGCTGACATAGGTACCTTTTCCAAGGTGAGAAGATTTATTTCAGACTGTAGACGTATTTCTGGTTTGTTGCTTTGTTGATCCTTGAACTGCTGAAACTCTTTTTCCAAAATCTTATACTTATTTTCAGCATCTTTAAGCTGTATTAAAAAAAAAAAAATCACATCCATTTGAAAACAATCATATGCAATGTTTGATACTACATAGTTCAATTTAACAGTGTCATTATTATTCTAAAATATGTTTATAGAATATTAACATAAAAGGCTTTGTTTGGTTTTGTTTTTAGCTAGCTAAAAAATTAAGGATCAAAGACCTAACTGCCTGAAGGAAAGCCAAAGACCAGTGAGCTAATCAGGAGCAGTGGTAAACTAGAAGTCAAATCTTCTCATCTTCCAGAAGCAGAAGCTAATGAAAGCAGCTAGTAGTTCATAAATTATGGGAGGGAGTGTAGACAGACTGCCTTAACTAAGTAGTATAATTGAGGCCAAAAGGATTTTCTTTTTGGCTGAGCATTGGTGGCTCACACCTGTAATCTGAGAACATCCGTAAACTGGGAGGCCAGCCTGTGCTACACAGTGAGTTCCAGGCCATCCTTAGCTACAGAATATCTCAAAAATCAAGCAAAGAAAAACATACAACAACAATGAAATCAGATTTTTTTTTAAATTTGAGGTTTAAAAAAATTAAATTCAAACAAAGATTAATTATTGATGGTTTCATAAAACATAGACTGGCATGAATATTAGACAAATTATCTCCTTTCCTAAGATAAAAGACTCAACTAAAAGTGAAATACTGAGAAATTTTGTGGCAAAAATGGAACTTAAACCATCACTCGTGTGCCTTTAACCCTAGTACAAGGAAGGCTGATAGACAAGCGTGAAGTGGGCACTGCAACAGTCAGGCTAGACTGGACTAAATATTAAGAGCCTGTTGCAAAATACAAAAACAAAGCCAAACAAAATGTAAATGATCCTAATTAGGATGCATCAGCATCTGTAAGAAGTTGTTTCCTACATGAGATATTTCCATATAATTCAAGTCTACATTTTAACATCCAAAGCTGAACAGAAACCATTCTGGTACATCTCACCTTTTAAAACATTGATTCTGTGTTTATGGTTTGTGTGTGTCTCTGTATGTGTGTAGAAGCCAGAGGTAAGTGTCTTTCTCAATCATTCCCCACGTTATTTTTTTATATTGAACCTGGAATTCATGAACTGGTTAGACAGGATGGCCAGTAAGTCCCAGGGGTCTCCTGTCTCTGCCTCCCTAGAGCTGGTTTCACATTGCCCTGCCTGGATTTTTACATGAGTGCTTGGGATCCAAACTCAGGTTCCCATGTTTACTTTGCAAGCACTATCACTGACCAAGCCATTGCCCCAGATCTCACTTTTATATGTTGATCAAAAAATATAATATTACATTTAGTGTTCACCATTCAGTCACATCATTCTAGGCAATTACTGCTGATGCAATCCAGTGGTCCCTGTTAGGGCATGGGGGTTCATTTTCCTTTGCAAGGTAGTCTACGCAGACTAAGGTAATTCTGAATTCTGGTGCTTGTCTTATCTACGTGCATGCAGATAATTTATTTTCATCGGTTTTCACTGTGTTTAGCTGTCTCATCTATCTATCTAGTTAGAACTGTCTATATAATATATGCAACCAAGTCAGTGTAATGGCCTAAAAATACCCTTACATATAAAATGTGACTTTGTACATAGACAAGAACTTAGTTCTCCAAGCATCATGGAAACTTCCCTTGTCTTTTCCTCTGGTTAGAACAATGGCTCAACACAGAGATGTGCCTTGGGTAATTCTTCCAAAATACCAATGCTCATCAAGGCTTTTGCTACAAAAATGTAAGTTAATTATATCAGCTTAGGGTATGGCACAGACATGTACATTCCAAGCACTGCCTTGGTGATTCTGCATGTGTCAGAGCCTTTGTTCTAGATGGCTAAATCTTGATGAGTGGAGGAAGAAAAACATCACTAGTGAATTCCAGACAGTTGTCCACTTTTACAATTCACATTTATAACCATGTAATTAATGTGCTTGACTGCACGTGGCCTTGAGCTACTATGGAAACTATTCTTCATGAATTAGAATGTACTGAGAATGCTAAAGGCATTTAGCTACAGCTAATCTACACTGAAATTTCCCAAGAAAAAGAAGTTCAATTTTTAACAGCCTGATTTTTTTTCCCCTTTTTCTACAAATATTTATTGAGTTCCTATCATTGCTGACAACTAGGCTGGGACCCCGGCATAGAACTACAAACTAAAACAATTTTTATGGAACAACAATCTGACACAGATTAAATGGAAATAGTAATGAAAAATTAAAACTGATATAAAAAAAAAAGAACAGGAAAGTAATATTCCATGAGAACATTTAACAAAAACTTTATATGGATTTGGGAAGTGAGGTCAGGGAAGATTACTTGGGATAAGCGACACTCTACTGAAAGTAATGAATGAACAGAATTCATGGGGCCCTTAGAAAGCAGTACACAATGAGATCTTGGGGAGGAAAGAAGCAGGGTGTGCTGACAGGAGACCAATGTGGTTGGAATGTATAGAACAGAGAATCAGGAGATGATACTAGAGGAAAGACAAACAGAACATGCGGACAGGCTTGCTGGGCAAGCTAATGGTTCTGAGCATTATTCTATGGACGGTCGATAAGAAGGCACTGGAAGGTCTTCAAGAAGAAAGTACCATGGTTCTCATATCTCAAAAATACCTAGTTGCAACATGAGATCAGATGGGCCCACCCCTGAAGTAACACAGGCAGAAGGCCAGGTACGGTGTGGGACATGTTGGGTTTAAAATGCCTTTAGGACATACAAGTAAAGAATCTGATGGGACTAGGGTGCAAAGAAAAGGTCATAACGTAAAGGTGAAAGTAGAAGCCAGCCCTGAGCTTGGAGGAAGTCCAAGGTTCAATGGCTAGATGAGGGATAAGAAGGCTGCAAAGCAGCATGAAAGGTGAAAAATAAAGAAAGTGGTAGGGAAAGGTGACGAGACTATGCAGAAAACCCCCCAGCAATGCTGATGACAGCAGTCCAGTTTGGTAAGCTGAGAAATGGAAAGCACTCACTATACTTGTGACCTAGTCATGAGCGATTCTGACAACTGCCTGCGGAGATGAGGATGGAGGGCAGAGTGAGGCAGCCTGAGAAGGGACTTTGAGGTGAGGAAGTGCAAAGGAGGGCCAACAAGCCTCTGAACAGAATTCCGTTCCTGAATGAATTAGTCCAGTGCTCCAGAAATGCCTACATTGCTAAAAGGAGATTTACAGCAAAAGCTTTTACGTTAAGTAGCCTGAAATCTGGAAGAGTTTCACACAAACACTAATAAGGGTAAGGAAATATATTGTCTTTACATAATCCAATATAGTCCTTGTATTATATAGTCCAAAATAATCCTTCGCTTTAACTTTAAAAAAAATCCACCTTAAATTCTAATCTCTGTGCAGTGAATATAGTCCAAATCAGTGCATTTTATTACTTTGCAGTGAAACATTTCTGGAAGGCAAATAAACTCTAAATGTAACAAGGCGACAACCTGCTGCTGAAGCCGGTGCTTGTCCTCTTCCAGCTGCTTCATCTTCAGCCTTTCCAGCTCTACCTGGTGAACACAGTCTTCTTTGGCCCTCCGGATAGAATCCTGAAGTTCTTGCAGGTTCCTTTCACGTTCCAACTGTAGTTCCTTTTTCTCTCTTTGAAGCTTAAAAGGAAAGCGTCTTTAAGAGATTAGCTCATCACTAGCTGCATGATGTTGAGTAGTCTGTTACCCCATATTCAGTCTGTTACCCCATATTCAGGATACTTACAAATCAGGTTGGGGAGATGGCTCAGTCCATAAAGACTTGCCTTGCAAGCACAAGGATCTGAGTTCAATCCCCAGAACCCACATAAAAAAGAGGCAGTGGCACACTTGTAATCCCAGTGCTAGGGAGATGGAGACAGCAAATCCCTGGGACTCTATAGCCAGCCAGACCGGCCTGCCTGGTGAGCTCTAAAACAAAAAGGGTGGTATTCCTGGGGTGTGAAACTCAGGGCTATCCTCTGGCCTCCACAAGCATGTGCACACAGTGCACGTGCATGCCCAAATGCACACACACAATAAAGAACACACAGACATTTACTTCCATATCTTTTAGTTATTAATGTTTACTGATTTTCAATCACTTGCTGTTAATAATATATAAGTCATATAGAAAAATCCACACACAGCTTGTATAAATTCAGTTGAAAAGGCCCTAACCACTTAAACTCATTTTAACAAGGTGTTTTTTAATTATATAAAAATGTGTCTGAGTTTCTTTCTTCAACTAGAAACTTCTAATTTCTGCCCAAATATTTTAAAGACATATTTAATTAAGTTCATATATCTAAATAATTTAGAAACTCCAGAAATTGTATAATGATAATGTCAGAGTAATTTGCTGATAAAAATTTAAAATACATTATGGTTAGAGAAGGGACATAGAAACTTAAGGTGAAAAAAGTAACTTTTAAATTTTTATATATTTAGTGTATATTTATATTTTATAAAAAAGTTTTAGAGCAAAATTTAGTTAAGCCCTAATAAAATGTGAACTAGGTATAAGTTTTCATAAATCTTAGAATCTAATCTTGTTCTTTCCTTGCTATGTAGCCCAGGCTGCTCTGGAACTTGTTTTGTAGCCCAGGCTACCTCTAGACTCATGATCCTCCTCCCTTATCTCCTGAGCACTAGAATTACAAGCACTTGGGATTAAATCTTTAATGAACATGAAAGAAGGAAATTCCTTTCCCTCTGAAAACAGGTCAAATTTAAAAGCCCCTGAACCTCTGTGTGTGCTGTTCCCTCTAGGCAGTGAAAATATCCGTTCCTTCCACAGAACAGGAAGGTCAGCCAAAACCACTACAGAAGTGAATAAACTTGGCTCATTGATAAACTATCTCAAATAACAATGACTTTTCTACTGAGTCCTAACACTTTAAGATGAAATGTTTTACCCAGTCGAATAGCAGATTTACCCCATGTCTGAAAGGTAATTTCCAGGTAATACACATTATATTATGTAGAGAACAAACAAGATAAAGGATGTGAAGTTTATGAAGTAAGGAATACGCTGACACACTACCTCAGATTCTGCGCTGGCAAGCTGCTTCTCTCGATTCTCCAGCTCAGTAAGGGCTTTTTGAAGTTTTCCTTCTAGAATACTATATTCAGCCACCTAAAATACAGCAAAAGAAAATTTATTTTCCTTTTCCATATTCAAAACAACCTATCATTTCACCAAAACAGGATCTGGTAACAAGAGACAAACTGCATGCACCAATTAAAAGGAAAAGTTCCTTCTAGTGTCTTCTAAGAATGGAAGACAGTCATGCTTCTGCATGGACATTTTCAGCGATATCCCTCTCCCAGGGAAGCTCATTCTAGTAAGCCATCAAAAGTGCTAGTAAAATCCTGTGCCAAGTCAAAATCTAGCTCCTACACTAGTAGCCCAATTTCTTTAGACCTAAGATAATTTTTAAGAATGGAAGTTTTATTTGAGATGAAAGGCTAGCCACACAGCCTACTTTTGGTTAGGGATACTCTGTTTTCTCTCTCTCAAGTTCAACCCAACATGTCACTGAGACTGTCTAAAGCAATTTGTCACCACCCAGTCTTATCTAAGACCCAAGTCCTATCCAAATCTCTTTCCTATTGCCTGGTTTGAAGCATCTCAGAAGGCCACCCTTTAACCCCATTTCTACCCCTGCAGAGAAAAGAAACTACCTTCACATATCCACAGCTGGTGACAGCCCCCACATCTCTTCTTCCTCTTTTTCTCCAGGATAAACACATATGCTATGATTTCTATATTCTTTCATACCTTGAATTTAACCTAAAAGACATCTAGGTTCTTGACTAAATTCTTTTAAAAGTATGATATCCAGATACATCCTCACTGGTTCAGGCACCAATGACTGTGCACTGCCAATGACTAGGACAACCCATCTACTGACTTAGTCTCTAACTGCCTTTGTTAACGCTCTTATCCACATTGTTAATGTCAAAGAAAATTCCCAGGGGTTCGTTTGTAAACCTGGCATTACTGTACTCACTGTCTATGCAACTGTTTATAATTTAACTACAAAATATGACACCTTCATTTTGATGACTTAGGCCCAGCACACCAACCAACAAGAATTATTCATTAACTCTCTCGGCTCTTCTATTAGTTTTAGTCAATTTAAAAATATGGCAAGCACAACTTAACCAAACTATAATACAAATACCCCAACATCTGTGTTCCCACCAGGGCGGTCTCAGGATGCCTCTCTTGTGAAGTATAACCTCCAGAGGGATCTTTTCCTCCCACCTCCCACCATTCCATATACTAAGGACTCGAAATTCAGAAGGTTAAACCTCCCTGCAGAGTTGCAGACATATAGACCTAAGTAATACCTGCTGATCATGTCTATCTATATTCCTTCTCTATCTCAAACTCAAAAATATAAAAAACCCCAAATCGTAATCTTTTATTTTAATAAACACTTATTATACATCTGGTACATTGTGAGCAAAGCTAGTTGTGTAGAACCTATGTTCTGAAAAAGGATAGATTATAAACACGCATATATTTATTATTAAATGTTAAGAAGAAAACAAGCAAGGTAAGGGGAACTGCCTATGCGCAGGGCAGGGGAGCGCTATTTTGGATATGAGAGTCAGAGAAGGCTTTATGGAGCTTATTCTGAGCAGAGACCAAGAAAGTATCTCTAGAGGAACATGTTGCAGAGATCCTGAGGAAGGTGGTAGCTTAGCCCCTCTGAGGAGCGACCAGAAGTCAGTGCAGCTGGAACAAAATGGAACGTGCTGAGGTAGAAGAGGAAGCTAGGGTGCAGATCACATAAGGCCTTCTATGTGAGTTTCATCCTAAGTGTGATGCAAAGTATGATGAGTTTTGAATAGATGAGTACTTGATTTTGTCTTACATTGTAAAGGTTTGTGCTTGGGGGTTAAGAGCACTAGCTGCTCTTGCAGAGGACCCAGATTTGGTTGCCAGCACTCACATGGCAGCTTACAAACATCTATAACTCCAGTTCCAGGGGATCCAACATCCTCTTCTGGTCTCCAAGGGCATAGTACAACATGGTACACCTACACACATGCAGGCAAAATGTCCATACACATAAAATAAAACTTAAAAAAACTTTAAAGGTGTGTTTCTGGGCTGATATGGACATAACAGGGTAAAGAAGTCAAGAATGAAAGACAGACACCAAGTTAAACCAGCCAGCAATCTTAGAAGCAAAACCGTGACAGCTTAAACAAGGAAAATGATGTGTTGGAGAGTGGTTAGTTTCCAAAAAAAAACTCTAAATGTGAAGCCAAAAGATTTGCTAATGAACTAGCTATGAAATGAAAGCGAACTAATGACACCTTGGTTTGTAGTCTGCAGAACTAAGAGGTAATACCAGTTGTTTTCATGGAAATCAACTGGAACAAATTTACTGAGAATGGTAATGAAAACTGATTTTATATGCTGAATCAGAGAAGCATATTAGACAGACAATTGGCAATACAGCACAGGCAGCTAAGTGACCAAGCACAGAGTCTAGGGAAGATGTTGGGAGTGGAAGGAGCCCAGCATGCTCACACATGTGTGTACAATGTATGTAACTGATGCATATAATGTCAAGGAAGTGGATGAGATCATCAAGCTGGTAAGGCTAGAGAGGAAAAAGAAGATATACAACTGGGCCCTGGAACAAGTCACTCAACTCAGAAACTTTATTTCTCAAATCTGTTCATCATTTGAATTTTGCAAATATTTAAACTAAACAGCATAGAAAAGAAAATGGTTCAAGGGTGACCTTAGTTTGCCTTCAAGTAAAAATTTCAAAACATTAACATGTTGTCCAGCTCTCTTGCATTCAATTAACATGCACCACAAAAGTTATGGACATACTACTTAATATAAAACTCAAATAATAAAACTGATACAATGTTTAATTACATGAGGGTGTCTAGGTCTCTATTTAAACTGGATTATATGGACATTTCTTAAGAATGGAGATTTTAGGGCTGGAGAGATGGCTCAGTGGCTAAGAGCAATTGCTGTTCTTACAGAGGACCCAGATTCCGTTCCCAACACCCACATGGCCGCTAACAACCATTCATGACTCTAGTTCCAGGAGACCCATCACCCGCTTCCGGCCTCTATGGAGGCAGTGCACATATAGATACACTTATATACATACAAGAGAACACTCACACATAAAATAAAACTTATTTATAAAAAAAGATTCTGCCATTAAAAGAATGGTGATTTTAAAGTGTCTTACTTTTTACTTTTAGCTTTTGTTTTTTTAAATATTTTATTTATTATTTTTATTTTATGTGCATAAGTGTATTGCCTGTATGTAGGAAGGTGCACCCATGTCATGCAATGCAATGCCTGTGGAGGACAGAAGAGGGCATTGGATTCCCCTGGAACTGGAGTTACAGACAGTTGTTAGCTGCCATATGGGTGCTGGGAATCAAACCCCAGTCCTTTGCAAGAGCAGTCAGTGCTCTTAACCACTGAGTCATCTCTCCAGCCCCATCTTTTAGCTTTTCTTAAAGCTCACTAGTTATTTAAGTTTGTTTGTCTTGATGCTAGGAGTTGAACAAAGGGTCTTCTTATACATGCTAGGCAGGTGCTCCATCACTGAACTATATCCTAACCTTTATTCAAGTATTTAATGGTTGAGAATTAAGTTAGGTAAAACTAAAATGGTAATTACAAAGTCAACAGGTCTTAAGGACTGTTTTTATCAGTAAAATGACAGTGTCCACTGAATTTTACCTATGAAAAGTACAACACTGGCTAAGAAACCCTTTCTTATGCTCCCTCATGTATGACTCGTGTCTTCCTTCTTTGGGGAGACCTGGTAACTCTCCTCTGGGAACACAGATGGAACAACATAGTATTTGAAGCCACTCTTTTCAGATGCTGGGCAACAGTCAGCATGGGACAACTGATTATACACTTAGGAGAGCTTCTTAAATAGGAGAGCTTCTTAAATTCTTAACTTGGAATATTTGAAAATAACATTATTTCCAGGGTTGCTTTATATTTAGTAAGGAGTATAAATGGGTAAATACTGAACTGCTCTCTGAGCTTGTGTTACCATTTTTAGAGAGACAATCGATTTCATGATGTAATTCTTAAGAATACCTCAAAAGTTTTTGAGACTTTTTATTAACTTCTGTGTTATAATTTTATATGTATTTGAAAATGTGCTATTTTCTTTTTCATAAAGGCAGCCTTTCTCTCTAGTGTAGTCATTTTTAAATTTATATATTTTAATAGGTGATATATTTTCATTTTTAAAATCTAAAAAGTACAAAATATTTCCCAGTGAAAAGCCTCCTCTGTCTTGACCATTCATCCATTCATCTTATCCATACTGACACATACCAAGGAAAACTAGTCTATTCCTTCCAAAGATTTTCTGTCATCCAGCTGAAGAGATTATTACTAATGTCTCCTCTCTCCTCCCTCCTACCCCCGTTTGCTACCTTTTTCTTTACTAGTGACTCCCGTTCTCGGTCCCTTGTTTTCCATTCCTCCGCCAGAGCTTGCATATGAGCCAATTCTTTCTGCTTGAGCTGGAAAGGAGGAAAAATGGTCACTGCAAGTTCCAAACAGCTCAAATAAGCAAAGAAGGTTCTCGGCTAAGGAACTAACACTGATTACCAATATTATCTAAGGCATTCTATTTTTATTCTTAGAACAAAAACAATACAAAACCCCAAAACAGAGCTTGAGCTGGGTACAGTGCTGCACACCTGTAATTCCAGCACTTGGAAAGTTGAGGCAGAAGGATCAAGAGTTAAAGTCATCCTTGGCTACATATCATCTTACAGAGTAAGTTCCAGGTCCACCTGGGCTGTGTGAGACAATGTCTCAAAAAGAAGAAAGGAGCCACTAAGTGAGCTCAGTGGATAAAGGCACTTACCACCAAACCTGAAGACCCACGTTTCACCCCTGGGACCCACATGGGAGGGGAGAACCAATTTCCACAAGCTGTCCTCTGACCTCTATGCACACTTTCACTCTCTCACAAACACATACAATGAACAGAGAGAAGGGAAAGGGTGCTGGAGCGATAGCTCAGCAAGAAAAGAACTTCTTATGTAAGCATGAGGACCAAAGTGTGGATATCCTACATTCACATAAATGCTGGGTGAGTCATCTGTTAATCCAGCACTTAGGAGGCAGATGTGCCATCTCCAGAGTAAGATGGCTACTTAGACTAGTCACACTGGATAGTTCTGGGTTCAAGTGAGAGACCTTACCTTGATGAATAAGGTGGAGGCCAATCCAGGAAGACTCCCAACATCATACTTTGGCCTTTATATGCATGTGTATATACATGGACTCACACACACACAAACATGCACATACACAGACACACACAGACACACAGACACACAGACACAGACACAGACACACACACACACACACACACACACACACAAAGAATTGACATGATGCCTTAGTGGATAAAGGTGCTTGCCACCAAGCCTGCTGATCAATCCCCAGGACTCACATGGAGGAAGCAGAAAACTGACTCTTGCAAGCTGTCCTGACTTTCACAGGTACACTGTGGTATGCAAGTCCACACACATAAGACATGAGCTCATGTGTGTGTGCACACGCGTGCCCACACACACACACACAAAACAGACGCATGTATTTAAAGTTTTTAAACATTAAAAAAAAAAAAAACCCAAACAAAAAATAAGGAGCTTTCTTGAGGAAAGTAATAGGTTTCTGAGTATAATTCAGGAGAACACAAAGCTGACGGTGAGGTTAGGTTTTCTAACCTTCCTTTCTGGGGACTCTGGTGCTAAGCTGCAGGAGAGCAGATGAATAAGAACTTGAGATTAAAACTAGACAGGAACACTGAGAGAAAACCCTATTCTAGAGAAGGAAAAAAATATACTAGATAAAACAAAAGTAGATTTTCCAGAATAAATTTTCAACCCACCTGATTTTCAAATATGTCTTCTTGCATCTCTTTCCACATTTCTAGCTCAAGTGCTGCTTTGTACTCCAAGGTTTCACGAGGCTCTGGCTGGGTCTCGGAAGGACAAGGTGCTGGAGGAAGAGAAGGCGGCTTTTGCTGTACAGCAGACAAACCCTGAGATGTGAAAGAAAAAGCATTATGTGAACACACCCATACACATCAGACTCCAACTAGGGAATTCGCTAAGAACTGTATTTACCTGAGATGACTCTGAGACAAAAATCTCACGCATTTTCACTAGTCCGTAGTCCTCTAGAGTCACTGTGTAAGAAAGATCAACTATCCTGTTATTTGACCTACAGATGAAATAAGAGTTAGTCTAAAGTTCACAGATCCCTTTTCTTCATTTCACTCCCCCAGTGCTGTAGTGTGGAGGAGCAAGCAGCACTTTCTGTACCCCGCATTCACGCTGTGCAAACTGCCACACTCCACAGGCTGAGAACCCTCCACACACATGCTTTTACTGCAGCACAAACATCTTATTAAGTAAATAGCTATACTTACTACAAAATCACCTAGATAGCCATGCATTTGTTTTGAAAAATTAAAAAACATAAAAGATGCTGGGTGTGGTGGCACATGCCTTTAGTCCCAGAACTCAGGAGGCAGAGAGAGGTGTATCACTGTGAGATCAAGGTCAGCCTGGTCTATATAGACAGTGCCAAATCAGATGAGGCTACAGAGAGAAGAAACAAACAAACAAACAAAAAAAAAAGTAAAAAGGTTAGACAAAAAATTTTAGACCCCACAGGTAATTACTACTAATATTTATTTTCTTATTCTTTTTTGTTTGGTTGGTTTTGCTTCATAAGACAGGGTCTCATTATGTAGCCTTGGGTGTCCTAGAATTCTCTATGTAGATCAGGCTGGACTTGGAACTTACAGAGATCCTCCTGCTTCTGCTTTCCTAGTGCTGGAATTGAAGGTGGAGACCACAACACCTGGATTGTTTTGGTTTTTGGAGAGCTAAAGATCAAATCCAGGGCCTTCTGCATTCTAGAGAGGACTTCTACTGAGATACACCCTTGACACAACAGTATGGTTTTTACTGTCTCTAAGACATACTAATGAATTTATGTAGTAAAATATGCTTAACAGTTCTCCTGTTCTTGATTGTCTAAGTTACTCTGAATTCCTTGGCCTATTTTTCTGGAAGGAGCACACATGAAAATCTTTTACTGGATATAAGCAATGCTTCGAGATAACCCTTAAAAGCAGGATAATAATATATTATTATGGTCTTATGGCCATAATTAGCGCCTTATGTACCCTAGGACTGCATGTAGTGTTTATTAAATAATAAAAACAAGCCAAAATATTAGAGGAAAATGAAATTTTACCAACCAAAAAACATGGTTTTGGCTAAACCAAATTATCTATCCCTTTTAAACAAAACTTACATAAACAGATCTTATATAAAGAAGAACTGATAACCAGAGCCACACTTTATTCTCCTAATCTCACAAATTTCAGAAAATGACTAAAGTAGAATGAAGCACTTAGGCCGCGATGGCACAGTGGGTAAAGGGACTTGCTGCCATGACAGACTGATGACTGAATTCCACCCCTGGAACCCACACGGCAGAAGAAAACTTATTCTAAAAAGTTGCCCTCTGACCTCCACGTGTGCTGTGACACACGATTCATGAACATGAGCACGCATACATGCACACACGCACAAACAAAACAAAGTTAAAAAAATTTAGTGAAGCACTATTATGTTGCAGAGAAATTCCTGAGTGCGTTTGAAGTTCTCACTTAGGTAAATCTAATAACTTCTCTGTCTAAAAGCAGAGCAATAAAAATAATACTTATAGCAGCATTAAAACAGCTTCATCTACTAATTATTCAATACTACTCATGATGACAGAAAAGAATGCTAAGCTTTAAGAGATTTTTTTTTTTTGGTAACAAAAGTCAAAACAAGAATCAAAGCCAAAAAAAAAAAACCCCAAAAAACAAAAACAAAAACAAAACAAAACCTGTCAGTTAACCAAGCATTTGATTCTTCAGGACCCCATTCCCTTATGTACAACATGAAGAAATGTTTTCCTAAACCTTTCGGGTTCTGGATGTGGCTATGGATGGAAAAGGGTAAGGGGAAAACTTCAATGGCACTTTGAGATTGCAGATTTTTGCTGAATCTTATTTCTTTCTACAGTCTCATTAGACTTTAAAAAAAAAAAAAATCCCAGCACTCAGGGGGCAGAGGCCAATGGATCTCCATGAGATTGAGGACAACCTGGTCTACAGAGTGAGTTCTAGGCCAGCTGGAGCTACAGGGAGACCCTGTCTCAAAAAACTAAAAAGGTTTTTATGTTAAATTGATTTTAAAATTTTATTAACTTTTAAAAGATAATTCAATAAATTCAACAAATGGTTAAAACATGAAAACTCTTTTTTCATTGTGGCAATAAGGCTCAAACAAAAGGTACAGTTATTATCATTTGTTCTAGCTTTCATTCTGTTGTAATAAAATAGTGACTCAAAGCAACTTATGAGAAGAAAGGTTTACTTGGCTTACACTCCAGGTCATACTATCTTTGAGGGAAGATGGGGCAAGAACAGAAGCAGAAACTATGGGAAACACTACTTACTGGCTTGCTCTCTGGCTCATACTCAACTACCTTTCTTATACAGCCCCAAAACCATCTACCTAGGGATGTCACCACCCACAGTAGGTTGGCACTTTTACATCAATTAGCAGTTACAATAATGCCCCACAGACATGCTCACAGGCCAGTGTGATCAAGGCAATTCTTTAAATGAGATTCCTTCTTCCCAGGTAACTCTAGGTTAATTAAGTTGACAATAAAAACTATCCAAGACACTATTATTCTTTTAGAGGTGCTGGTGACTGAACCTTAAGGTTCAAGCATTGTAGGTAAGCACTTTACCATTGAACATATATATCAATAGCCCTCCATAATTTATTTTTAAAACTGTCTCTGAAAACTGATACTTATTCTCAGACTTTAGGTTTCAGGCAAATGTTAAAATATTTTCTAGGTTGGGGGGGGATTGCAGCATTCCTAATGTAAAAATACAAGTTTAATCTTAAATAATAAAATAGCAGATCCTAAGGGCTGGGATTTGATAAGAAAAAGTAAATGGCCAGTACTTTTAGAAGTGTCTTAAATGAACCAAATACCAAACAAACACCCAGTAATTCTATGCAGAGTGTTAAGAGCGCATGACTATACATTTCCTGCTTAGACGGGGGACTATATCGCTCAGCAGGAGAGTATCTGCCTAGCCTAAGCAAGGCCCGGGGTAGGATTTCCAATACTACAATTAAAACAGAAAAGCAAAAACAAGTAATAGTTCCTTAATTT
This sequence comes from Nannospalax galili, assembly GCF_000622305.1. Taxonomy (NCBI): domain Eukaryota; kingdom Metazoa; phylum Chordata; class Mammalia; order Rodentia; family Spalacidae; genus Nannospalax; species Nannospalax galili. The sequence goes on along the minus strand of NW_008342636.1, from coordinate 2,529,894 downwards.
TAAAATTGTCAGGCTAGGAAGGGACAGCTCAATAGTTAAGAGCTCTTGCTCTTTCGGAGGACGCAGGTTCAGTTTCCACATCAGGTGGCTCACAACCTCCAATTACTCCAGTTCCAGGGGACTCCAATGCCCCCTTCTGGCCTCTGTGTGCACTTGCACACATATGGTACAAGCACATTTACTCAGGGCTATACACATACACATAATTTTTTAAAAAATATCAGGCTAGGGCCAGCGAGAGGGCCTGACAACTTGATTTTGATCCCTGGATCCCACAAGGTGGCAAAAGAGAACCGACTCCTAAGGGGTTTCCTCTGATCTCCACAGGCATGCCCCCTCCAATAACTATAAATAAATAATAAAACAAGATTATCAGACTAAGAATGGGGAAGAGAAATACCTAGCAGTCTGGGTAAGAATTATAATATTAAAATCACAAAATTCTTATACTTTTGTAAGTAAAAGGGGCATAAAAAAGCTAACAAGCAAACTAAAATAAACCATTCCCCACCCATCAAAGATCAATAACCAGCAAGAAGGCATGAAGGTTTTCGGTCACGGCTTATCAGCCCAAATCAACGCACGGAGGAAAGGCAAAATGAGCCCACTGCAGTGGGAGGTGTTACCCTTGCACTGCGATAACAGGCACACTTTCACTGTAAGTCTGACGCCAGCAGTGTTCACCATTAGACCCTAAAAACCGAGTTTTTTCTGAAGACAAGATGTTAGAAAGCTGGATTCTTGCAATTCCCAGGAGTAAGTCTTTACTCATTTTATCCTTGTGCCATAATTCAACCAGCAATGGAATCCTAAGGAAGAGAGAGACGTGTTCATTCTTACTGGCTCTGAGCTAGTCTTCTCCCAAGTAAACTCTCAATGCCTTCATGCAGTCAAAGATGTTCTGTTACTTGGGAAGTTATTAGCAAAATGGTTAAAGACTCAGTTCCCCTGGAACAAATATGAAGCACTACTACATTTTCTATAGCTCTAAGCAATAAAGAAAACTATTCTTCTCACAAATCATCACAAAATTTGGACCTTCATTCTTCAAGAACATATAAATTTCAGTTACGATACTCAGAAAAAAACAGATTTCAAAGATCTGATATTTCTTGAGTAAAATCTATTTCCCATAGCCAGATTAAAATGTCTAGTTTATCAACAAAAAGGTAGAAAGAGAAAATATATTACATTTGGTGACTTAAAAATCAAAACTATCCTTTATTTCCTTCAAAGCTCTCACTGACAGATTGTCTTAACAAATTTGAAACATTTAAACTCAAGCAAATAAGACACAAAAAGCAGAAATTAAGATTTATAATAAATCACATAAAGCTCTGTAAACATAAATGTCACAGACACTAGTTAATTAATGTCTTGATTCTCAAGTGCATCAGCTGCTGTGGGTTTAAACCCATCCTGCCAATAAGGTATCACTTTGTTAAGGGTTGTGAGTACATTACCGTAAGAAGGTGTCTTGCAGTTGGTGAGGCATAGTTGCAAAATCAAATGCACAATAAGACTGCGGAAGAAAAACTTCCATGTTTCTCCGAAGTTCTACAGGAGGGTTAGTCATAATGGGAGCTGCACTTCCAAAGAATGGATATGAGTACCTAGAATTGAGGAAATACAGCCCTTTTACTGTAAGACCACGAGACTTAGAGCCCAGATTTTTAAAAATGTACAATATATGAGCAGATAGAATTTTTAAAATAAAAAATGGCAGGAATACTGGGCTGCCACTTATTTAAGAGGTTGTTCAGAGTGGCCAGGCATGGTAGCGCACACCTTTAATCCCAGTGCTCAAGAGGCAGAGGCAAGTGGATCTTTGTGAGATGAAGGCCAGTCTGGTCTACTTAGCGAGTTCCAGGCCAGCTGGGGCTGCAGGGAGACCCTGCCTCAAAAAAGATAAAAAGAAAGAAAAAGAAAAAGAAAAAGAAAAAGAAAAAGAAAAAGAGGTTGTTCAAAGTACATGCTTCTTAATCTTTGCATTCCCAGAAACAAATAAGCAATTACATTCAAGAAATGCTTGATATATTTAATTCAGAACCTACTTTCTTTCATACAATAACATCCTGGTATTTATGAGCCAAAAAGCTAAGTCAATGCCAAAAGGATATATTCACAGTAATCTCTGAACAGAAAATCAAGATAAAAATAATTCAAATGAATTACGGCTAAACCAAATAAGTGACTTACACTGTTTTTCACCATAAAAACCATACTAGATTAAATGTAGAAAGCCTACTTCCTAACTTATTCTGAATTTAAAGATAAATATAAAATATTGTAATATCTGTTTAAATTTCATCCTGCATCTTGTTATTCGTAAATGAAACTATAATAAAATTTAAACCCTACTAGTAAAAAATGATTTTCCTATAAAAAATGTATCCCATGTATTCACCCAATTTTTATATAATTATTCATCCACTGAAGTCATATTATCTCAGAGTTCATGCCCTACAATTTCAACTCCTACTACCCTGCTACAGGATCTAGGAATTGAAAGAAAAAGAGGTCCAATAGATTAAAAAAGACCTGTAAGCTAAATTTCTTTTCAGTCTTACCTCCTAAATTCCACCACACAGTTGCATACCATTGCCAAGCACTATAGCATACATTTGGCCGAACAGAGAACAAACTAAATGGCCAGTACTTTAAAAACTGCCTTAAATGACCAAACACCAAACCAGCAGCTAGGAATTCTAAAGTTTAAGTGGCTCATGGCTCTGTATTTCCTGCTTAGAATGTAAATTCACCAAGTGAATTACTATTGTCCTTCATAATATACTGACTGATTTCTAAGTCTGCTATCCTCACTAAATTGATCAATTTGTCTCCTGTACCTCTAATACCTGGTACATCATTGGCATAATGTGGCACTTAATTATTAAAAAAAAAAAAAGTCTTGATAGAAAGAAGCAAAAGAGAAAAACTAATTATTAGTGCTTTCTAAACCAGACTGTCTAAGGCTCCTTCTTGTAGAATCCTAAGGAGTCTGTGTCTGTTTTCATGCTCCTGGCCAACAACCCTCTCTGGGTATACTAAGTTCAGATTCTGGCAGCAAGCAGAGGCCCTTTAAAGTAGTAAAAAAAAAAAAAAAGAAAAACGGCTAAAAACAACCAAACAAAAACTATAGAATAACAATTCTATTTCTAAAATAGACAAAAACAAACCTTTTGAGAAAAGCTATGTTCATGAGAGAAAAATCTCTGTCAGCCTGCAATTTCTAAATAGGACCATCTTAGTAATAATTCTTGGCATTTAACATGTCAACTGCAGAATGTGGCAGAGATGGAAAATGGAAAGTCTTTCAGTCAATCAAGTCCCACCCTGTGCTAGGCCTCCCTGCTTTGACAGATACTCATCCCAATATGGAGGACTTAGAATCAACTTGAGAAGCAATTACATGAAAAATCAGAGACAAGTTGATTTATGCAGCAGAAAGCAGGTATGCCTCAAATCATAGCATTGTATTACATTTAATTTATATCTCGTCAGCAAAGTCTATGAAAATTTAATACTTAAAACAAACTGTCATGTAAAGCCATATAACTGTTTATACATACTAATTCTTTAATATTGAACAGTGGGAACATTCCATTTCAATCCCATTAAGCATAGTTTTTATATTCATAGCTACCAAATGTAGGTGAGAGGAATATAACATCAAAAAATAAGTTACTGTACCATCATGATTTTGACCTGTAGCACCTCTTCCAGTAAACAAGCAACCAAAATTACATTGTAAATGGCAGCGTCAATTAATGATTATAAATGCCTATAATTACTATACCAGAATAGGTAAGGCTGTTACCTCTCCTATCACCAAAGCCACTCTGGCTTAAATTCAAAGTCATTAGCATACTGCCTTACTGCCTTTTGGGCCACTGATTTCACAGATATTACAATTTCTTTGGGAACATTTCTCTGCAACTCCCTCAACAGAGGAAAGCATTTCTCCCCCAAACAAAATCAAACCACACCTCAATATGCAATTGACTGGAAAACTAACTTCCAAGCCATGGATACTCCTTAAGTCTATTGAAAAGCAAAAGTGATGTGCTGTGGCTGGAACAGCAATCTTCTGTGCCGAGGTGGCTTCCGAAGCACTGGAGGGAGCCACAGGCTGGGCCAGTGAAGTAGGTACTGAAGACGTGACGCCTAAAGTAGACATAAAAAAATTGAAAGCCATCAACCTTCAAGCACAGAATTTGACAATTCTGCTTTGTGAACATATGAACTGAGGCATGTGCATCTTAAAGTGGCTTGCTCTAAATTACCTAGATTTTAATCCCCGTTCTAGAATTGTATAAAAAAAAAGCTTAGTGTAGGGCATAGTGGCACAGTCCTGAAATCCTAGCACTCAGAGGCTGAAGTCAGTCTGCATGGGTTACACAGCAGGAGCAACATACTCAAAACATAAAAATAAACAGAAGAGGTCACAATATCTGACTGCAGCCTGGCAGGCACTAGCTTTATTCTCAGAAGTGCCTCTGCATGACTCGTTGCATGCTTGAAGCATTGGGCTTGAGATTTACTATAGATGTAATTGTATCACCTGTTACAAATTAGGTGTGGTTATTTTAAGGACATATGTAAAGACAGAGAAATCGAGTCCAATCCTATTATAGACCAGAGTTGTTTAAGGAGTGGCTGAGTCTTAGGCTGCTCATGACAGAGGTGAACTTTGCACCAAGGCTTCTAACCTCTACTACTTACTCACAATGCTGGTTCTAACTACAGACCTCAGCCATGGGTGGAAAAGTTTTATAAAACTAGACACACACATTCTCAGACTTTCTCTTTAGAGTCAAAATAATTATTATAAGTTTACTATAAGGAGTTAATGACTCCTTTCTCTAAAATTCCAGTGGAAAAAAATCTACTTGAAAGACCTATATTCTTAAGACAGGTGTGGTGGCACACTTTAATCCCAGCACTCTGGAGGCAGAAGTAGGCGGATCTCTGTGAGTTCAAGGCCAGCCTGATCTTCATAGTGAGTTCCAGGCCAGCTGGGGCTACAGGGAGACCATGTCTTTACTTACCCCCCCCAAAAAGGAATGAGAGATCTATATTCTTTAATTTCTTTTGAATGGACTATCTCCAATACAAAAATAAAACAGAAATGTATTAATTTAGCAAACTATTATGAAGTTTAATAGGCTGAAATGGCATAAACTGAACATTTTTATCACCACATATTTTTAATTCTTACAAAAATGCTCCCAGTTTACATTAAGCTCTCAGCTGTTGGTTGGATGGCTACAGACCCCAGAACCACCGATGTGTGAAAAGGACAACGTACCCTTCAGGCTTTGTTTGAGATCCTTATCATACTGCAGGCTTTCTGCTTCACTTTCTGTTGCTTCGTCTCTGGTTGGAGGTGTCTGGTTGTGAGCTGGGACAGGGGACACGCTTGGTGATTTGGGCCCATTGAGTGCCTTCTCCTTTACGGGGGTTAAAACTCTCTTCTTTGAATGTTCTGGCTCATGTCCATTATGGGTTTTTAATTCAATTAAAGACTAAAAACAATTTTTAAAAATAGAGTATAATTTGCAAAATACTTTCCTTCATAATTAAGCAAAAAACTTGGCGTTGCTTTTTAAAAAGTACAAGCTTCCTTTCCCAGTTTGGATATTCCTAGTCTAATTTTCTTCATAATTTGTAAATTTCCTTAAACCATCTAGGACCAGAAAAAGGAAGATGAACAGGAAGAAAACAATATCCAGAGCTGAGTACTTACAAAATGTATCCTACTAAGTAAGAAGCAGCACTTGAGAAAAGACGCTGCCATAGGTGACCCTGGGCAGTTATTCCTACACCACAGTGCAAGGGAGGATGAGGCCCCTAGGGGTCTCCTCTGATGGTCTTCTACCCCTTGGCTCTACCCCCAGTCTGTTCTTTATTGTACACACACAACTTAAATTCTCATTTCAGTTTCCTGTCTTTCATTCACAACCTACATAAAGGCTGACTCTGAAAGAACAAGATAGTCAAGTTGTCTATACAGGTAGATACAATTAAAAAGCACATTTAGACAAATGCAAAAATTGCCTAAGGAGAGAACAAAGTACTACTATATCAAGAATCTTATGTTAGTTGAGGTAATGTCAGGCAAAAAGATACCATTATTGCAGATTTTTTAAAAAAGTAGTTCTGGGCTGGAGAGATGGCTTAGGGTTAAGAGCACTGGCTGGTCTTGCAGAGGACATGGGTTAGATTCCCAGCATCCACATGGTAGCTAACAACTGTTCATAACTCCAGTTCCAGGGGAATCTAATGCCCTCTTCTGACCTCCACAGGCATTGCACGACATGGGTACACTTACACACATGCAGGCAAGACACTCATTACATAAAATAAAAATAAGTAAAATTTTTTTTTAAAAAGTAGATCTAAGATTATTGTCTTTTACCAGCTTCCTTTCAGCATAGGAAATATCTTTGAGTTAGAGGTAGGAAGAAATGGTGCCTACTAACCAAGAAGACTATTCCCAAGGCTAAGAGGGCTCTGAGAGCAGTCACTGCACTTTCCTGACAGGCTTATTAGAAAGGAACACTGTAACATAGGGCGCTAATGCAGACTAACAACACTCGCATTTCCAGGTAACTCTGGTGAAGAGTTCAACCTGTGTAATCAAGACTAACTTTGGAGAAGCTGGCAAATAAAAGCAGAGTGGCCACCTGCCTGGGAATCGATGCCTTCTCTCTGTAGAGCCACAGATACTCCCACAGTTGGGGCCAACTCCAGAGGAACAGGTGCGAGCTTCTGTTTGGCTCTGTTTGGCGGGTCAAGGGTAAAAGCACCCTCAACTGTGACTGGGTGCATGTTAATTTCCATACTGCCCTTCTTCAGTAATCCATTTAAAGGTACTTCTGTACTTCCAAGGGATTGATCTCCACAGCACAGATGAATCTATTATGAAAGGGGAAAATCAAAACAAGCTGTATTCCCTCCTCTTTCTTAAAAAACATAAACTTAACAGAAGTTGAAATGATTTACAAAAGGAAAGTATGATTCAGGGTGGTTCAATGACCTTCAGAAAATAATGACTTCCCAATGACTGTGGCAAATGGTGGGAACTCCCAAAGTTTACTATTGGCTCAGGAACAGTTACAGCTCAGGCCTTTTCACTTCTTCAATCATTAAGTACATGTTATCAGCTATTCTTCATCTTGTCAGAGCTGTGGTTACTCTAATACTTTACTACACTACTTTGAATATACAAATTGCATAATAAAATAAGTGCAAATTTAAATAGAAATTAAACACCAAGTATTTTTTAATTTCCATTGTAACAATTAGCCAAGTTCTAAAAATAATAAATCACTGGATCAGCCAAATTTAGAATTTAAAAGCCACAAATAATTTTTCAAAAATATTTTATTATTTTTATTTTATGTGTATGGGTGTATTGCCTGCATGTATGTGAGTGCACCCATGTCGTGCAATGTTGTGGAGGTCAGAAGAGAGCTTCGGATTCCTCTGGAACTAGAGTTAAGGATGGTTCATAGCCACTATCTGGGTGCTGGGAATTGAACCCGGGTCCTCTCCAAGAGCCGTCAGTGCTCTTAACCGCTGAGCCATCTCTCCAGCCCCACAAATATATATATTTTTTAATTCACTCAAAACATGCTGGGTTTTCCTTTTTCTTGTTATCAGATTTTGTTTATAAAACGGGATATTAAACTCCAAAAAGGTAAAAGAATAACGTCACTGGGATAGAAGGTTCTGCTAGTCAATGATAGCTAAGTAAAAGTTCAATATTACCATCCTTTGAAAACTCACACAAAAGCTAACCATTATACATACTGTATATGAATATACACATATATAGTTTATATATATTATTTTCCCTTACTATGCTAAAGTATTTCCCTCTACTATTGGCAGTGAGAGTGAAGAGAAACTTGCGGCTACTTTTTTTTTTTTATTTGAGGCAGTGTCTCACTATCTCAGGTTGGCCTTGAACTTACGATCCTTCTGCTTTTGCCTCCTGAGTGCTGGCACTACTGATATGTACAACCACAACTGACCTGTAACTCGGTCTTACTGTTACTGAATGTACACAAGTGTGGAGACCAGAGGAAGGAGTCAGGTGCCTCCCTTTATCACTCCCACCCTTATTCTTGCTATGTGGATCAGTGTTGGGATTAAAGACACGTGGCATCATGCTGGGCCCAAGACTGATGTTTTTAAAAAGCTAGAAACAAAGTCACAAATGGCCTATAACTTAAGTCTCAATGTTATTGTGTGTAATATTTTTAAGATTTTTATTTATGAGGCTGGAGAGATGGCTCAATGGTTAAGAACACTCACTGGCTGCTGTTGCAAAGGACCCAACTATGGTTCCCAGACCCACATGGTGGCTGACAACTGCCCGTAACTCCAGTTCCAAGAGATTCAACGCCCTTTACTGACCT
>NW_008342636.1:2496465-2516465 GCF_000622305.1 Nannospalax galili | reverse complement strand
GTCAATACTCAGCTTTCTGCTCCTGCCCTCTACTCTGTCATGTCTCTCCCTACTATTATGGACTGTCCCATGGACCCATGAGCTAAATAAACTCTTCCTTCTGTAAGTTTCCATGGTTATGGTATTTTATCACAGCAGAAAAGTTACTAATACAGTCTCCTTGTAGCCCCAATTGGGCCTGGAACTCTCTATGTAGACCTGGCTAGCCTCAGACTCCTGAGTACTGGGATTAAAGGTATGTACCACTCTTTTAAAAACTCCTTAATATCCTAGAATTTAGAGACACTGGAGTTTATTCTAAGCTTTCAATACTTAAGGAGGAAGCAAGATTACCACCACCCAGTTCAGAGGCAAGCTCACCCCTCTACTCTGCTGCACACAGCTTTGTAGTAACCTTCAAAGCTGCTGCTTGGCTCTGAAAACGGATGCCTGTTTACTGCAGGATACTTATTCATACTGCCTTAGATTAGGTAGTGGAGAAGAAAAAACTAAGTGTCCTAGTTTCTCCCCAAATAGAAACAATGTAGTCATTAAGCAGTCATAAACACCCTTTTTCTTATTCCCAGCTGCAGAAAAACCACGCATCTGCTTCGTCTCTGAACTGTTTGCCTATTCTGAGCATTTCATACAAATGGAATCCTAACAATATGCGTGCTTTTTTGTATGTGGCTTCATTCACTTTACACAGCGCATTTTTAGTATTCATCCATATTGTAGCTCGCATCAGTACTTCATTCCTTTTTACTGAGAACAGCCCATTGTGTGGATACTACACTGAGTTTATCTGTTAATCTACTGATGGACACCTGGATAGTTCCCACCAACAAACTACTGGAAATACAGGTTACTGACTGCATAGGTCAGTTTTGTCCAAGTTTCTGTCATACAAATCTAGCTTCTCTCACATAAACTAAGGTAAATACTTTATTCATATGACCTCAGTCTTCACCCATATCTGTAAAGATGATAATATCACAAGTCAAGCCTCACAAAGGTAAGTGGCTTGCCCAAGTAAAGGAGCTTGTAAACACTGAGAATGAGATTCCAACTCAAACTTGTGTATAACAGAAAACAGATCATAATATGGGAACAACAGTGTGGAAAGTAACTATATGATCAGAAATAATCTAGCTACTCATTAGCTACAAAATCTTCCTAAGGTATATAGATTGATCAGAAGTCATATTCTCTAGTTTTTTAAGTGATTTATTTTTATTTTATGAGTGTTCTACCTGCCATGTATGCATGTGCACCATGTGCATGCCTGGTGCTCACACAAGGTAAAGGAGCATGCCAGATTCCCTAGAACTGGAGTTATAGATAGCCGTTAACCATGATGTGAGTGCTGGGAACCGAACCCAGGTCCTCCGCAAGAGCAGCAGTGCTCTTAACTGCTGGATCATCTCTACTTTAAAAAATATCCATTCCATGCCGGGCATGGTGGCGCATGCCTTTAATCCCAGCACTCAGGAGGCAGAGGCAGGGGATCTCTGTGAGTTCAAGGCTAGCCCGGTCTACACAGTGAGTTCCAGGCCAGCTGGGGCTACAGGGAGACCCTGTCTCAAAAAAGACAAAAAAAAAAAAAAAAAAATCCATTCCTTGGGGCTGGAGAGATGGCTCAGCATTTAAGAGCACTGGCTGCTCTTGCAGAGGACCCAGGTTCAGGTCCCAGAACCTACATGGCCACTAACAACTGTACATAGCTCCAGTTCCAGGGGATCCGACACCCTCTTCTGACTGCTGTGGGCACTGTATAACATGGGTGCACTTATACACATGCAGGCAATACAATCATACACATAAAATAAAAATAATAAAAATATTTAAAAAATAAATCAATTCCAGCTGCTACAGACCAACACAAAGCCAAGAAAAGGACTTGAACCCAAGTACAAAAGAACTGGGAAGTCTGTGCTGATTCACTGTGGAAGCAGCATCTACCGTAAGCATCCTTACACATTTTTGCAGGGTATGCTAAAACTATAGGTCCTGACCGCTCCTGGACCCAGGCCACTTCTGAGAGTTGTTTGTATAGCTGCTCCTTGTACAAAAACCAGGACTGTTGGCTGCTTACAAAAAAGGTGGTGCATTCTCCAGATTCACCTCCCTTAGTTATAAAAATCCCATGTGCCCTTCTGTGCAGTTTCCATGAGACCTGAGGGAAGGAAACTGAAGAAAATATACCAGTACTTACGTTGTTCACTGTGTTGAGTGTAAGAGAATCCTTCGATTCTGACACAAGGACATTTTATCTTCTGATAACATCCACAACCACAGGCTGGTTTCTGTTAGCTTATAAGTAAGGTAAAAATACAATCCCAGATCCAAATAGTCCTGGCATTGCTAATTTCTTCAAAAAGTATATTATTCAAAAGGAAAACATAAAAGTCCTTAAAACACAGTACAAGGACAGTTTACTGGGGATCAATCTCCTAAATTCTGAAAATCAGTTTATTCTATTACCAATATATTGAAATCTATTCTGGTCTAAAGGCAGAAATGCCTTGCAACATAAATATGTTTTTTATTATTATTATTTTATTTAAGCAGCCAGTGCTCTTAAATGCTGAGCCATCTCTCCAGCCCCATGAATATATTTTTTAACTCACTTTTACATAGTTTACTTGCAGGGTTTTTAATATGTAAAATGTAGGATTTAAAAAATAAAATGAGGGGCTGGAGAAATGGCTCAGTGGTTAAGAACACTGGTTGTTCTTGCAGAAAACCTGGGTTTGAATCCCAGCACCCACATGGCAGCTAACAACTGTCTGTAACTCCAGTTCCAGGGGCTCTGACAGCCTCTTCTGTCCTCCACAGGCATTGCAGGGCACGGGTGCACTTATCTACATGCAGGCAATACAGGCATACACATAAAATAAAAATAATAAAATATTTAAAATAAATAAATAAATAAATTGAAATCACTAACCTTAGGAAATGCCTTACCTGTTCCAACTGGGTAGCAAATGCTATGGTCACTGACAAAATGAAAGAGTCAGTACAATACTCTGCTGGTCCGATCTGATGGTAGCCTCCCTCCTCATTCAGTACTGCAACAATGTCCTTTGGGTCAACTCCAGATAAGCCAGCAGGGACTTCGCAGAGAAAATCAATTAGAATAGACTACTCTGTCATCAACTATTGTTAAGTTTTATTTATTTATTTATTATTTACTTATTTATTGATTTATTGATTGATTGATTGATATGGGATCTCCCTGTAGCCTTAGCTGGCCTGGAATTCACTATGCAGACCAGCTGGCCTTGATATTCCAGAAATTGCCTGCCTCTGCTTCTCAAGTGCTGGAATTAAAGGTGAGTGCCAGCACACCCAGCCCTTTATTTTATTTTTTAAGATATGATCTTGGAATATAGCCCAGATTGGCCTAGAATTTACTATGTAACCCAGGCTGGCCTGACACTTATTATGTAACCTAGGCTGGCCTTGAATTCACAGTCAACCTGTCTCAACTTCTTGAGTGCTGGAATTACAGGCATGTATCACCATGTCTGGCCCATTATAAGCCTTTTAAAGTTCATTTTATTTTTTAATTAGGTGGGCCATTCATGGATACAGTTAGTATCTCAAAAGGTTTCAGTTTCTTACTCGTCAAAGAAACTTTTAACTTTATTTTTCTGTTCATAAAAACCATATTCTGAAATAAGAAAGTATTTTTAAAGTCATTTAATAATCCACACAGAAAAGGAATCTAACAGTTTTCTCAGTGAATCTATGAACTTTGGAGCGAAGAGTACCTAGATGTGGCTGGGAGAGAAAAGGTGACTGAACAGAGACAGGGAATGCAAAGCCTGTTCCAGACAAAGGACAGTGTGCAGCAGACACAGGAGCAAGAGAAAGAAATGAAGTAGGAAACAGGCCTGGTGGTGCAGGCTATAAGCCCAGATCTTTGGGACGTAGAGGCAGGAGTGTAGGTCCACAGCCTACCTGAACTACAGAGCTAGTTCAAGGTCAGCCTTGGCCAACTTAGTGAGACCCTGTTTCAAAACAAACAAAAAAAGTATAAAACAGTGCTGGGCATGGTGGTGTATGCCTTTAATCTCAGCACTAAGGAGGCAGAGGCAGGGAGATCTCTGAAAAAACAAAAACAAAAACAAAGAACTGAGACAGATGTAGCATGCTAGACTACTGGGCCAGGACTGACTAGAGAGAGGTGAAAGCCTTATAATCCAGGGTTTTTTGGATGCTGTGTTGGAACTTGGGAGATTTTTGTGGTTTTTTTGTTTTGTTTTGATTGTTTAGAGTAATGGAAAAACATCTTGGAGAAGAGACCAACACAATCAAATAGGCACCAATATGAAAGGACCAGACAGGGGTAAGAGTTTCATAAACTGATTAAAGATTAAAAAAAAAAAAAAAAAAGGATGCATACATACCACTAACATAACATCCAGTGTTGGAGAAAGCACAGGAAAATGGGTGCTCTTGATGGCTATACACTGGCATAAACTATTGGTGAGGAATGTATCACTGTTTATGAAAATTTACATCTCCATAATAGAAGATCAATAGTCATCTTAGTACATTTTCTGTTAGTGTAACAGAATACTTGAGACTAGATAGAAGACAGCTCCACTCTAATGATAACTAACCTACCCCCGTGATAACACAAGAATCCATTAATCCAAGAGCAGGATTAGTCTATTGAGAAAAAGCAGAGCTCTGTGGCCCAATCAGTTCCCAAAGATCCCAACTCCAAACTCCATTAGGACTTTGGAGGTGAAGTTCCCAACACATGAACTCTCTGGATGTACCAAAACTACTACCAGGACATAGAGGGAGGGAAGGTTGAAGAGCAGAGCACAAAAGATACCTGGACAGTGAAACTGCTCTGGATGATACTACCTGGGGGATATATGTCATCATCCATCAATCAAAACCCAAAGAATGGACAGGACTGAGAGTGAATGCTAATGCAAACTGTGGGCTTCTGATGATTTTAATTCATCAATGCTGTTTCATCAATTACAACAATGTCAGGGCGTTAAGACATTGATAGTGGCTGGGGTTGCACCTGGTACAGAGTGTATATGAGAATACTTTGTAATATCCTATTTTGCTATGAAGCTAAAACTGCTCTAAAGAAAATTAAGTAGGTGCTAGAGATGGTTCAAAGGTTAAGGGATGTGCTGCTCTTGCAGAGGACCAGAGTTCGATTCCCAGCACCTATGTCCAGCAGCTCACAATTGTCTATAACTCCAAATCCTGGGGGATCTGATGCCTCTGGCCTCCATGAGCACCTACACTCACATGCATATACCCACACACAGCCAAACACACATACTCAGAATTAAAAAGTCTTATAAAATAATAAAGTTTATTAATTAAAAAGAGAAAAATTAAGGCTTTGTTAAACTATAGTCAAATAACAAACACTAAACTTGGGAGCTTCTCTACATTCGTTGGACACAATTTCTCTGGGTAATAATATTTTAAAACACAAAATTTCCTGTCCTACCTTATATCAAGTTAGGACAACAAAAACTTTCAGTAGTTCTAAGATTTGTAAACAAAATCTAAAAGCAGCAGGTGTTGCAAGTGTTACATGTGTTAACACTACAAAGCAAGCTCCAGAGCAGCCTGGTCCACTTGAAGCTCTAGCTCAAAAAAAAAAAAGCGAGCAAGCACAACACACACCTTTCCCATCTCGAGGCGGGGCTCCTTTTGCTTTAAAACTATCCACCTGTGCCTTCGTATCTGTTTCCAAAGTGATACTTATCTGGATCTCAGACTTGAACTTGGTGTATTTGTTACTCAGCAACTGGTACCACTTGGGGGCCTAGATGACAAAACAGAAAACATGACTCAAAATGTTCTTTAAGATTTTATATTTTTTTTCCTATAGCTTTTTCAGTACTTTTTAACCTTTAAAAATGTTCTTCTCTGGGGCTGGAAAGATGGCTCTGGGGTTAGGAGCACTGACTGCTCTTACAGAGGATCCAGGTTTGATTTCCATCACCCACATGGCAGCTAACAACCATTCATAACTCCAGTTCCAGGGGATCTGAAGCCTTCTTCTGACCTTCGCAGAAGGTGCACATGGGTACACTTACCCAAATGCAGGTAATACACTCATAAAATTAAAAAAAAAATTTCTAAAAATGTTCTTTTTTACATTTTCTTCAAAAGAAATTAATCCTGATTAAGAAGCCATCAGCTATTTTCCTCTGAAAAACTTACTGAGGTTTACAGTATCTTCTTTGCTCCTATCCCAATTCTTTACAATGTAAAATGTCAAAGGAAAGAAAACGACATATTTCTATTTGTAGCTTTCTGTCTCCCATCCCACAGCATCCTTCAGTAAGGATCTAATTGCCTGTTTCCTTGACTCCAAGTACTAATAGCTCCACTATACTTTTTCTTCCTGCCATATTTTTGCTCTGTCCTGCTTATATTAAGAAAAGGAAAATCTTGCTGCTAACAAATAGCACAAAATGCTAGCCCAAAAGTCCAATGAATGTGTTCTGGGTTATGAACCATTTACCTGGCAGATGTTGAAAACAAAGGCTCTCTCAGTGAACACAGTATTCTCAACTACCCAAACATCCTCACTACAGCAGCCTCAGAAATCCTAGTGCCCAGACCAGTCAGAAAACACATCCCAGACCAGGCCAGTGTGCACTGCAGGTGCAGGAACCACAGTCAGCAGGAGCCATGTCACACCTGAAAGGCTCATTCTTACCCCGACCATTGTTATATAAAGGCAAAAAGTGCTGTTTTATATTTGTATAACATCTATTAAGTTAAATGGGACCCACAAAGACCTTAAGTTTTAGGAAAAAAAGCAAATCTGAAACCTAGCCTTTAAAGAAAAAAAACATGCAATAATTCATGGCAAAATATAACATAATTTATTACTATAGTTCTTATGACAGATATTTTCTGATTTCAAATATAAGCCTAAAATGGATTAACTTACAGAATTTATGGATTTTTGTTACAGAATTCAGAAAAAGGAATGCGTATTTTTCTATCTATATTTATAAAGAATCTTTGACTCTGACTTCAGCTACTTCACTAGCAAACCTCAATGTTCCTCTGCCAAACAGGAAACAAGCAAGACGGCATCCAGCCTCTGAAACTGAGGGGATTATGAACTGTCCCTTCATTTTAATCACAAACACGCTGATAAAGGGATGCCTAATGCACTATCTCCTCCTGGGAGGCCTTCCCTTCTCTACAGTCAAGCTGACTGAGGAAGTATTCTAGGGAAAGCTGGCCCTGGGTAAAGGAGATGTCAGGGCTCAGTCAGGGCCCTTGATTCAGGGATGGAACTAAGGAAAATCTTCACCATAGCAGCAGAGTAACAAATACCCGAAGGCTGTAGGAGGGGGGGCGGGGGGGATAAGTCCTCTTCTAAAGCATTTTGCTTGTTACGTTTTTTGAGACAGGGTCTTGTCTGGTCTCAAGCTCACCATGTAGCCAATACAGCTTTCTTTTAAGTGTTCTTTTCTTTGCTTTTTTTTTTTTTTTTTTTTTGACAGGGTCTCCCTAGTCACAGCCTACCTGGAAGTCACAATGTGAACTAAGGTGGCCTCAATCTTGCAGAGATCCACCTGCCTCTGCCTGGGATTAAAGGCACACACCACCACCTGGCGTTTCAGTTCCTTTTTCCAAAGATTCTGAATTTGGGCTGGGCTGATGGCTCATCTGCAAATGTCACTGCAGCAAAAGCATTAGTCATGGCTTAATTTCTCTTCACAGAATCCTAATTGAAGATTCAAATTAAGGCCTGGGTTGGTGGCACAGTCCTGCCACTTGGGAGGCCGAGGCAGGAAATGGGAACTAGGAGGGACATTCATATGCACATGTGCAGTGTCCTGTGGGACTGGGAGTTTAGGGGTGCCTGTGTGGCCCATTTTGGGGAAGGTAGGTGAGTTTCTTAGCTTTGCGCTCTTCCCAAAATCAGTCCTGAAGATTAGTTCATGTGGAGAAAGATGAGTTCAAGCTTGACAGACTGAGGACTCTGATAACTGGGTGCCAGAGTCTCTGGGTCATCTCTCTCTGAGGGACTTATGTCAGTAAAAGTGGAGGAAGATTCACCTGGAAGGTTTGGTGACTTTCAGGGGATGTGGCTGAATCTCTGACCTGGGAGGAGTGAGAGCAACTGGATGCAGATCAGGATTTCTACAGGGAGACCCTGAAGGATTATGGGAGCATAGTTGTGCCTGGTTTGGAAACTAAAGCTGTGAATACAGACTTGATTCCAAAGCAAGAGATTTTAAATGAGGCAGAGCCACAGACATGGCTACAAGTGTCCCAGGGGAAAGGCCAACTGTTTACTGAGTGTGGTGGAACCCATGAGGACAGAGCAGAAAAGCTACCCAGAAACAATGTGTCACCAAAACTCAAACATTCTCTTGAAGAACAAGGACTTCCCAGAGGGTCACATCTCACCAGTTTCCAAGGAAGGGAGAGTTTCTAAAATTAATGAATTTGAGAACAACACCAGCGTTGACCCAGCATATCCTGACAGCAAAGAAGCCCATTGATGACGGTGCACATGGAACAAATGCAAACAAGGTTTACACGAGGAATGTCACACAGTGAAACCCTAAAACTCCGTTGACAGTAGTTTGGCCCTTTCTAACACATAGAGGTGGTTCCATGAAGACAAACCTTATTGGTGTGATAGTTGTGG
This sequence comes from Nannospalax galili, assembly GCF_000622305.1. Classification (NCBI taxonomy): domain Eukaryota; kingdom Metazoa; phylum Chordata; class Mammalia; order Rodentia; family Spalacidae; genus Nannospalax; species Nannospalax galili. The sequence goes on along the minus strand of NW_008342636.1, from coordinate 2,507,806 downwards.
GAAGAGCTTCAAACAGTGTTCAGACATCTTTAAACACCACAGGATCCACGCAGGCGAGAAACCCTATCCTAACCATGAATGTGGGAAAAGCTTCAGTCAGAGTGCCACCCTGGTTAAACACTAGCAGACACACACAGGTGAGAAGCCATATGCATGCTCAGAGTGTAGGGAATGCTTCAGACAGAGCTCACATCTAAGTCAGCATCACAGAACCCATGCCAGTGAGAAAGTCTATAAATGTGAGGAATGTGGGGAGATTTGTCACATTTCTATCCTTTTTAGACATCAGAGACTACACAGAGGGGAGAGACCCTATAAATGTGAGGACTGTGAGAAGAGCTTCAAATAGCGCTCAGACCTCTTTAAGTATCAGATAATTCACACTGTGGAGAAGCCCTATGGGTGTTTAGTCTGTGGGAAAAGCTTCAGTCAGAGTGCAACTCTCATTAAACACCAGAGAACTCACACTGGAGAAAAAACTTACAAATGCCTTGAATGTGAGGAAAGATTTATTCAGAATACACACCTTATCTGGCACCAAATAATCCACCAAAATAAATTCTCGTAACTTTGAAAAAAAAAAACAAAAAAAAACCCAAGAGTTTCAGGCCAGCCTGAGTTACATTTAGTACTGAGAACACACATGCAGGCAATACACTCATATACATAAAAAAAAAAAAAAAAAAAAAAAAAAAAAAAAAAAACATGGAGAGGAGGGGAGTTTCAAATTTAGAGTGAAAGGAAAGGGGCTGAAGAACTGGCCCAGCAGTTAAGAGCTCTTACTGAACAATCATGAGGACCATGAGTTCAGAGCACATACCTAGCAAGCCAGGCATCCTACAAACACCTGAAACTATAGCTCTGAGGGATCCAATGCCATCTTCTGACCCCAGAGCATACACAGGCACATGCATCTGTGCACACACACGTGTACATAGGCACTCACATTAACAGACACACATGAATAATTTAAAAACAACAAAAAAAGAAAGAATGGGGGCTGGAAAGATGGCTCAGTGGTTAAGAGTACTGACTGCTCTTGCAGAGGACCTGGGTTCAAATCCCAGCATCAACATGGTGGCTAACAATTGTCTGTAACTCCAATACCAGGGTATCTGATGCCCTCTTCTAACCTCCACAGGCACTGCACAACACGGGTGTACTTACATCCAGGTAGGCAATACACTCATACCCATAATAATAATAATTTTTTAAAAAAAGAAAGAATGGAAAGGGGAAAAACAATGGAGACTGAGAAGATACTAACTTTAATTTTTTTAACTTTATCTTAAGAAATAAATGGTAGCTGGGCATATAGAGGTGTATGCCTATAATCTCAGCACTTTGGGAAGTAGAGGCAGGAGGATTAGGAGTTCAAGGTCAGTCTTAGCTACACAGTGAGTTCAAGTCCGGCCTGAGCTACAAGACACCCTACCTGAAAAAAGATAAAAATAACTGTGACCAAATAAAAAACATCAATGCCAGGCATGGTAGCATGCACATGTAATCCCAGCTCTTTGAAGGCAGAGGCAGAAGGACTGCTACAAGCGTGAGCCAGCCTGTTCTATACAGTGAGATCTAGGCCAATGTGACAGACCCTGTCTCAGAAAAGATATTAAGAAAAATTGAAGGGAAGATTTCTAACGTCAACCACATGTAAAAAGTTGGGAGACACTTCAGAAGAAATGAGAAGTGTGTTCAACAATAAAAGGCACTAAACAGGAATCAGAACCAGAGTTATCTGCCTTCAGGAGTGGTAGTACTGCTTGTTTAGCATGAAGTTTATCTGACTAAGTGCCCATACTCTGAATCAGGAGAAGCTACAAACTTCTAAGGATTTAATCTCTTCGTCTATAATATTCAGAAAATAATATTAATACAAAAGGGTTGCCCTGATGTTTAAATTAATGTCCAGGCTGGCCTTAGACACCTAAGATTATAGCCATATGCCACTATGTCTGTCTTTAAATTGGTTATTGTTGCAAAGTACTATGAAAATTTTCAGACATTTTTTAAAGCTCAATAGTATGACTATAATAATAATAATGAGATACAAGATTCACACCAGCCTTAAAGAGACATGATCAACAAAATGGAAAACTTAAGACAAGTCTAAAAGTTCAAGTCCTGCCTAGCTACAGAAGTTTAATGTCAGTCGAAACTTAGTGTAATCCTCTCTGAAAATAAAAAGTAAAGAAATAGTTAAGGATATAACTCAGTAGAATGCTTGCCTAATATGAATGAGGTCCTAAGTTCTATCCTCAGAACTAGAAAAAAAGCCACATCAATTGAACACTCTTGGTTTTCATTCATTTGTTGGTGAGGAAGGAGGGAGGAGGGAGGAGGGAGGAGGGAGGGAGGGAGGGAGGGAGGGAGGAAGGAAGGAAGGAAGGAAGGAAGGAAGGAAGGAAGGAAGAGGAAGGAAGAGGAAGGAAGGAAGGAAGGAAGGAAGGAAGGCAGGCAGGAAGAAAGGAAGGAAGGAAGGAAAGGGAGGAGGAGGAAGAGGAAGATGATTTGTTTTGGCTTGGCCCAAACTCGTGTCACGTTTTGGGGACTGCTTTAGAGAAAGGAAAGGGGTTAAGACAGCCTCAAACTTGTAATCCTTCTGCCTCAGCCTCCCAAGCACTGGGAAGTCTCAAGTTTCATGAAAAAGGTAAGGGCAAGCAGAACATCCTCAGAGTCTGGGATTTACAACACTAAGATGAACAACAGAGTAGAATCACTCACAAGGGCACTGAACTAGGAAGCAGGAAAAGCCACTAGCAAGCTACGATGCCTGTCAAGGTAAGAAACGATGAGGCTCGGGTTGGACTAGCAGGAGCGAAAATGCAGAAAATGCACGATAGAAAGGGAAAAAATCTGGACTGGACAACTATGAGGGAAGAAAAGAATGTCAAGGAAGATTTCTGTGTTTCTAACACGGGAAACTAGAAGGCAAGTGATGAATGTTCATTCACTGGAGCAAGGACGCAGAAAGGGAAACCTCTAAACGAAAAGCTCAGGAGTTAGGCTGCAGGGAACAGTCACTACCACAGGTGTGAGCTCACAGGCAAGTTCCTTTGAGAAAGACAGCTCAAAAAAATGCTTTGAAGGTTGGGTTTTCTAAATCTAACTCATAAACTCAAGCATTACAACTTAAAAACCTCAAGACCATGATCTGCAACAAGCCCAGAATTTTGTTTGCTTCATCTGCTATTTACTGAAAATAATTAACTATCACAATAATTAACAAAACAGTACAAGGCCAATACCTGCTTTGTTTCTTGAGCAGTTCTTAAGTCCAGAACAATGTAACCTATAGTTTCCTTGGCTGAAGACTGAGGATCCACCGCAAAGCACTGGAGTTTGATAGGAGTACGCTGTAACCTGTATAACAATTCATGTGATATGTAAAATGTGCCTTTTTTCTTAATATTAAGCTTTCTACTAGCCTTGAAAAACTTTTATTGTCCAGATTACAAGTCTGTGAGGGCAACTATATATATTTTCTGAATAATTCTTCAATTGGAAAGAACTATTATTTACATGTACTAATCTGCATACCAACTAGAATTAAAAACATGTCAAATTAGTCTCACAAAAGCCTATTCCATAGGTCAATTATTTCTAAGCATCTGTAATATTCTCAGTCCTCTGAAAGTCAGAAATTATCATGAATTTCATGAATGATTTTTTGTTGTTGTTATGTTAACACAGGGTCTCCCTGTAGCCTCAGCTGGCCTGAAACTCCCTATGTAGACCAGGCTGGCTTCAAACTCAGAGAGACCTGCCTATACCTCTTCCTCCCAAGCACTGGGATTAAAGGCATGCACCACCATGCCAGGCTCCAGAATGATTTTAAATCATCTTTCTTATACAGTATTCTCACATATAAAACAACACACACACACACACACACACACACACACACACACACACACATGCTTACAGCTTTCTGCATAGCTTAAAAAGTAAACTTGAGTTAAATACCATAAAAGCAACTATTAAAATGTAATAATATAGGCCAGGCATGGTAGCACACGCCTTTGATCCCAGCACCCAGAGACAGGGGGATCTCTTGAATTCAAGACCAGCCTGATCTACACAGGGAGTTTTAGGACAGCTGGGGCTACAAGCAGAACCTGTCTCAAAAAGAACAAAAAAAAAAGTTAATAATGTAACACCTAACAACGTTCTGTCACAGAACAGTGGCTGGGATAGCACGCACTGAGCTGAACAGATTCTATCATCACTTTCACTAGCAGGATTACTATTTAACTGCACTTCTCATAAAATCACTACTTACAAATTCTTAGCCTAAATAAAGTTGTGTACCACTTGGTATTAACACAACTGAATTCATCACAGAATTCAGTCTAAGCAGATATTCCAAATGCTAGTGAAAAGACAAAACTTAATGTTCTCGAAGCATTTAATATCCCCTTAAATAAATCCATTGACCAATCCAGCAATAAAAGCAACAAAATTTATTCTTGCATTGTGTTAACTTTATGTTTTGATTTGACTTAGTACTGATGTACTGGTTATGTGGATTTTTGGCAGTAGTTAGTGTTTGTCTGTTTGAGACAGAGTCTTATGCAGCCCAGGCTAGCACTGAACTGACTACTTGCCTCCACATCTAGAGTGCTAGGATTACAAGCATGCAGTGGCATTCCCAGCCTTAGGTAATAAAAGTACTGCTAGTCTTTTTTTTAAGATTTATTTTTATTTTATGTATGATTATTTTTGCCTGCATGTATGTATGTATACCACATGTGTGCCTGGCACCCACAGAGGCCAGAAATGAATGTTGGATCTTGGAAAACCGGAGTTACAGATGGTTGAGACCTGCCATGTGGGTACTGGGAACCAAGCCCTGATTCTTGGCATGTCCCAAGGTATTTCTGTTCTTGACTTCTCTAGTCATAGAGTTCATGAAAACATAATATGCTAAATAGTCTAATTCCATTTTATATACCACTGTATTTGCCTAAAATCAACAAAAAATTAATTTCAAAGGATCCTTTATAGATTTTACTTTCACTGGATGCTTGAATAAATTCTTGGCAGGGCAGTCCAAGACATCATCAAAGTACTTTTAGACTATTTATTGTCCATACACCAACCTTCCTGCATCACCAAGAAAAAAAGAGACTATAGTTAATGTAGTGATTAATGCCAGACATCATTCCTGGTTGTAATCCCAGCATTTAGGAGATTGAGGCAGGAGGATTACCAACTAGTTGGATACCAGCTAGGGTACAAGAAGTTTCAGACTAGCCTGGGCTACAGAAAGAGAACCCATCTTAAAAAAAAACAAACAAAAAGCAAACAAAACACCAGTGGGTAAAACCTTCATCTCAGCCTGGAGGACTGTACCTTTATCCAGCCAACAGCTTTACTTATTTTACTTAGCCTTCCAGGACTCAGTTTCCTCAGCTGTAATATGGAGAAATATAACTTTACAATGTTGCTCGAATGTTGAAATGAGCTATTGTTGCAAAACACTATGAAAATTTCCTGGCACATTAAAAGTACTCAATAACTAGTCATGGTGGTTCATGTAATCCCAGCACTTGGGAGAGTGCGGCAGAAGAACTGCCAAAAGTTAGGGGCTAATCCAGGGTATGTAGTGAGTTCTAGGCCAGCCTGAGCTATAGAGTGATATCCTGTAGTAGTTAGTTTTGTCAGCCAGATACAATTTATAGTCACCTGGGAAGAAAGTCTCAATGAGACATTGTCTGGATCAGGTTGGCCTGTGGGTGTGTTTGTGGGGGATTATCTTGATTACAATAACTGAAGTGGGACGACCCACCCACTGTGGGTGGCAGTGTATCCTGAACTGTATGAGAGAGAGAGAGAGAGAGAGAGAGAGAGAGAGAGAGAGAGAGAGAGAGAGAACGAGAACCCTGAGCACAGCATGCATTAATTTTGGTCTCTTGGTCTCTGCTCTGGACTGTGGATGTGATATGACCAGCAGCTTCAAGCTCCTGCTGCCTGGACTTCATGCAATGATAGACGGCGATGTGGAACTGGGACCTAAATAAATCCTTTCTCCTATAAGTTGCTTTTGTCAAGATGTTTTAACCACAGTGTCAAGAAATGAAACTAAGACCCTCTCTCAAAAGGCAAGAAAACAAAACAAACAACATAACCATTTGACAATATATTACCATAACCAAATAAGTGACAAAATTTAAGCTTAAAAAATGGACCAATAAAGATGCTAATATAAACAGAAGGTAGTATCACCTGTGTTGATGAAGTACTTTCCTTTCAATTTCCCAGGCTAACTCAGTAGCAAATTCTGGCTGGTCAGTATGGTCGACGGGATCAGTAGCCAGCTGTTCTCCATCAAACTTTGCTTCTACTATAAGCATATGCTTTGGACGTTTGGGGAAATGGCGACCTAAAGAAAGAAAAGTACACAGATTCACAGAAAACATAAAAAAATCAAATAGGATCACGTCATACATGATGTATGCTAAAGGAAGCTGACTTATACATGGAATAAACTACCTCAGTAACATATCTGTACTCACTTTCATAACTCAGAAGCATCAGAAACTGAAAGTTATAATCTACCAATTAGTGCTTCTCTAACATTAATGTGGATATGAATAACTGGAGATCCTGTTCAAATGTGGACTCGGCTCCGTTCGGGGGAGGGGGTAACTGAGAGCCTGAATTTGTAACAGGATGCTGGGTGCTGTCAAGGCTGCAGTCCTTGATTCACACTTTGAGTAAGAAGGAACTCAGTAATACTTGGAATCAGTTGTGATTAACCAATGGCTTTATGTTATTATACATATACTTTATAGGAGCAGGGAAGTCAAATTGGCAAATACAAATTTATCTGTATCTTAATTTTCCCATTAACTCAGTTAAGAATAATCTCTTAAACCCAACATATAGTGTACACCTATAAAATTCTAGTGTTCATGAGGAAGAAACAGGAGGATTATTCTGAGTTTGAGACCAGTCTGGACCTACATAGTAAGCCTGTCTCAATTAAACAGGAAGAACAAAAGCTAGGCCTGGTGGTTTATGCCTATAATCAGCCAGTCTTTGCTACATAGTGAGTTTGAAGCCAGCCTGGGCTACATGAGACCTTGTCATCTTTTTTTTCTTTCTTTCTTTTCTTTTTTTTTTTTTTGAGACAGGGTCATTATGTAGCCCTGGAACACACTATGTAGACCAGGCTGGCCTTGAACTCACAGAGATCCACATGCCTCTCCCTCTCAAGTGCTGAGATTAAAGGTGTGCACCATGTCCAGCTCAAAAAAAAAGCAATAGTAATCGTCTCTCAAAATTAGTTACAGACACACACAAAGAAAATTTTAACAAACACAGGAAAGTTGAAATAATTTCTTGGATTTCACACTGGAATTAAACTAGAAATGAACATTTAAAAAATGACAAAACATACACAAACTCATAGAGATTGAATAACACATTACTGATCAAAGAAACAAATGACCAAGAAGAACATATATGAACAGTCATGAACATATATGAACAAAACTCTGGTGCACCCAATTTCATAAAAAGAAGACTTTAAGACACAGATTAACCCCAACTCAGTAATAGTAGATGATTTCAATACCCCACTGTCTTCAACAGACAGGTCAACAGGACAAAGAATAAATCCAGAGACATCTGAATTAAATGATATCATACATCAAATGGATCCAACAGATATCTACTGAATATTCCACCCAAACACCAAGGAATACATTTTCCACTCAGCAGCCCATGGAAGTTTCTCTAAAATTGACCACATACTGGAACACAAAACAAACCTCAACAAATTAAAAAAAAAAAAAAAAAAAAAAAAAATTAAAAAAATTCCCCCGAAAAAAAAAAAGTTTTAAAAATTCCTAAAAAAAAAAAAAAAAAAAAAGAAATTGAAATAATTCCACTGAAGAAATAAAGGTTTTAAAAATTCCTAGAACTAAACAAAAATGAAACCACAACATGCTAAAAATCTGTTGGATACATTGAAAGCAACCATGATCTTTTTTTTGACAGGGTCTTCTTTCAGTCACAGTTGGCCTGAAACTTGCTATGTAGACCAGGCTGGTCTCAATCTTACAGAGATCTACCTGACTCTGCCTCCTGAGTGTTGGGATTAAAGGCATGCACCACCAAGCCTGGCTCATGACAGCAATCTTAAGAGGGCAATTACTAGCTAAACATGCTGTTGCATGGACTTGTCCCCCACCTGACAAGCTAGACTGGCAAGCTGTGGACAGAACCCTTCTTCCCAGGTTTGGATTCACCTGCTTGTTCTGATTACCATAAACGAACTTGACTGTGGATGCTCTGCAGGAGGGAAGGGGCAGAGAGAGTCAGTCATCTTCTATCCAACCAGCTGGCTTGAGTTGTACATGAGGGAGGGACTAAGTATAGAAACAGGTGAAGCCAGTGAGAGGGGGTGTCCTTTGGCATCTTGGGCAGCCATCAGGTCACAGGGTCCTTGCTGTGATGCAGAGGGGAACCCACCCTGCCAACACACTTCTGTAAGTAACCCACTCATCCACTGCTCTGTAAGCCCAAATAAACCAGCTGGTTTCCCAAATTGCAAAAAAAAAAAAACCAAAAAGGAAAGGAAAGGAAAGGGAGGTTTTTTTTTGAAGGGAGAGAAGAAGGAAGGGAGGGTAGAAGGGGGGGAGCGAGGGGGGGAAGGAGAAGGGAGGAAGGAAGGATGGAAGGATGGAAGGAAGGCAGGAAGGAAGGAAGGAAGGAAGGAAGGAAGGAAGGAAGGAGGCAGGGAGGGAGAGAGAGAAGGAGGGAGGGAGGAAGCATGAATTAGTCACAGAGGGGCTGGAGAGAGGGCTCAGGATTTAAGAGCACTGGCTGTTCTTGCAGAAGGCCCAGATTCAATTTCTAGCAGCTAACAACTAACTGTCCATAACTCCAGTTCTGGGGATCCAACAACCCTCTTCTGACCACCATGGGCACTGCACAATGCATATGCACTTACATACATACTGGCAGTACACTCATATACATAAAATTAAAAAAAAATAAAAATAAAATAAAAGGCTGCAAAAAGTAAAAAAAGTACTTGCCCTAAAAAAAATTGAGGGTCCTCTCTCCTACCCGCAGGCCTCTCTCTGGGATCAACCCAGCTCCTCAGTGCAGTCCCCAGGAGTCCTTGGGGCCTCTTCCTGCTCCATCTGCCTTTGCATCTCTGGGTGGCACGGCCACCAGCTGCACTACACCAGCATCTTTCCTGGGCCAGGCTCCCAGGCCAGTCCAATCCCCAAATTCCTGAGGGAGAACCAGAAGCTTAGAGGAACCAGCTTCTCATGCCCAAAAAGTAAACCACAAAGACACATAAAGTTCACAAAAAAGAAGCAGACCTAAACTTGAAGCGCTGAGTCTCACAAAAGAATTAGAAACTACAAAAGAAATCCACATGTCAAAATCACAGCAGAAACATTACATGAAAAACCCAATGATATACCCCTACCAACTACCAGTGATCCTGTAGAGGAGTACATTGAGAATTCCCTGGATATAACACAGATCATGGAATTCAAAAGAAGAATTATACACATGTTTAAAGAATTCTGTGAACTTACAGACACACAAAGAAATGAAAGAACTGAAAGAAGATAGGAATAAACTTCTGAATGCATTCATAAGAATTAGAAATATTGAAGAATACTCAGGCCGAAATGAAAAAGGAAGTGAAACACTCAGTAAGCCAATTAGAAACAACAGGAGAAAGCCTCACCAATAGGATGAATGAAATGGAAAACAGAGTATCAAGACTGGAAGATAAAGTGGATGAACTAGACCACTCAAGCAAAGATTAAGAAAAATTTAAGAATGGAATATGCAGGAATTGTGTGACACCATAAAAAGACTGAACTTATGAATCATAGGCATACAGGAAGGAGAAGAATCCAAAGAGAATGGCATGGACCAGATCTTCAACAGAATTGTGGAAGAAAATGCCCCAAAATTAAAGAAAGACATGCCCATACAAATACAAGAAGCATAAAGAACACCAAACAGAGAGGCCAGAAAAGAAACTCTCCATGGCACATCATAGTAAAAACAATAAACATACAAAACAGAGACAATACTGAAAGCTGCAAAAGAGAAACACATCACATATAAAGGAAAACCCATTAAAATACAGCTGACTTTTCAGTGAAAACTATGAAAGGGAGAACAGACTGGAGTCAAGTACTTCAAGTTCTAATTGATCATAGATGCCAACCCAGAATACTTTACCCAGAAAAGTTGTCTACATTATAGTTGAAGAGGAAAGAAAACTCTTCCATGACATATATATGCTGAAAGAATTCATGTCCACAAAATCAGCCTTTCAGAGAGTTATGGAAGCAATACAAAGAGCTGAAGAAAGGAATGACTATAACCAAGGGACTGCGGAAAGAAATCCAATGAAGGTATAACTGTGGGAAAGTACAGCTATATCAAGAATGTAAACAGAAATAAAAATGACAGGATTCAATACTCATCTTTAATTAATAACTTTAAATATTAACAGACTGAACTTCCCAGTCAAAAGACACAGACTAGGTGAATGGGTTAAGAAACAAAACCCATCTTTTTGTTTTCTGCAAGAAACTCATCTCACCTTCAAGGACAGACACTATCTCAAAGCGAAAGGATAGAAAAAAAGTATACCAAGCAAATGACACTAAGAAAAAAGCAGGCGTAGCAATTCTAATATCTGACAAAATAGACTTTAAACTAACACTAATCAGAAGTGATAAAGAGGGCCATATCATTCTGCTCAAAGCAACAATAAATCAAGAAGATATTACAACCATGAACATATATTCACTAAACTCTGGTGCACCCAACTTCATAAAAACAATAGTACAGAACTTTAAGATCCAGATCAATCCCAACTCATTAATAGTAGGTGACTTCAATACCCCACTGTCTCTATTAAATAGGTCAACAGGGCAAAGAGTTAACAGAGAGACATCTGAATTAAACAATACAATATATCAAATGGACTTAACAAACACCTACCGAGTATTCCACACAAGCACCAAAGGACATACTTTCTACCCAGCACCCCATGGAACCTTCTCCAAAACTGACCATATACTGGGGCATAAAACAAACCTCAACAAATACAGAAAGACTGAAATAATCCCATGCATTCTATCAGACCACAATGCAAAAAAGCTTAAAATCAACACCAGAAGAATCCCTAATCACCACATGAACACATGGAGATAAACAACACACTCCTGAGTGATGAATGGGTCAAAAGAGAAATTAAGAAAGAAATAAAAGTATTCCTGGAATTAAATAAAAAGGACAATACAACACGACAAAACCTCTGGGACACACTAAAAGTGGTCCG
>NW_008342636.1:2494621-2496136 GCF_000622305.1 Nannospalax galili | reverse complement strand
ACATGGCAACAGACACCAGAGAGATACAGAACATTATAAGGGAATACTTTAAAAACCTATATGCTACTCAATTTGAAAACCTAAAAGAAATGGATGGATATCTAAAGGCATGGGAACCACCAAAACTAAACCAAGAGATTAACAGCTTAAACAGACACATAACACAAAAAGATATTGAAACAGTAATACGAAACCTCCCAACTAAAAAAAGCCCAGGACCAGATGGTTTTACAACAGAATTCTATCAGACATTTAAAGAAGATCTACATCCAATACTACTTAATTTATTCAAAAATATAGAAATGGAGGGAGAACTTCCAAATACCTTCTATGAAGCCAGCATCACTTTAATACCAAAGCGAGGTAAAGATACAACCAAAAAAGAAACCTACAGACCCATATCCTTAATGAACATAGATGCAAAAATTCTCAACAAGAGAATTGCAAACTGCATACAGACACACATAAAAAGATCATCCACCACGATGAAGTAGGCTTTATCCCAGAGATGCAGGGATGGTTCAATATACGTAAGTCAATAAATGTCTAAATCACATAAATGGGCTCAAAGACAAGAACCATATGGTCCTCTCAATAGATGAAGAGAAGATCTTTGACAAAATTCAACATGCATTTATGTTCAAAGTCCTAGAGGGAACTGGACTGGAGGGAACATACCTCTACATAATTAAAGCCATACATAACAAACCCACAGCCAACATCATTCTAAATGGAGAAAAACTGTAAGCATTCCCATTGAAATCAGGAACCAGAGAAGGCTATCCACTATTCCCACTTCTCTTTAACATAGTACTTGAAACTCTTGCAAGAACAATAAGACAACAGAAGGAAATTAAAGGAGTAATAATTGGACAAGAAGAGATCAAATTATCCCTTTTAGCAGATGATATGATATTATATCTAAGGTAAGCCAAAAACTCCATCTGAAAACTCCTAGAAATTATTAACACATTCAGTAAAGTGGCACGTTACAAAATTAACCTACAAAAGTCTATAGCCTTTTTATATACCAATAGCAAGCAATCAGAGAAAGAGTACATGGAAACACTCCCGTTCACAATAGCTGTAAAAAAAAAATAAAATATCGCAGAAAAAACCTCACCAAAGACATTAAAGAGCTCTACAATGAAATTCTTAAATCTTCAAAGAAAAAAATTGAAGAAGACATCAGAAGATGGAAGGACCTCCCACGCTCATGGATTAGAAGAATTAATATTCTGAAAATGACCATCCTACCAAACGTCATGTATAGATTCAATGCAATGGCAATCAAAATTCCCATGACATTTTTCACAGAATTGGAAAAAGCTATGCTAAGATTCATATCAAAGCACAAAAAAACTTCGGATAGCCAAAACAACCCTGAGCACTAAGAGCAATGCTGGGGGACTACTATACCAGATTTCAAGCTGTATTACAGAGCTATAGTCATAAAAACAACATGGTACTGGCACAAAAATAGACCCATAGATCAATGGAACAAAACTGAAGACC
>NW_008342636.1:2482390-2493720 GCF_000622305.1 Nannospalax galili | reverse complement strand
AATGAAAATGTGGTTCATTTATACAATGGAGTTTTACTCAACAGTAAAGAAAGATGAAATCATGAAATTTGCAGGTAAATGGATGGAACGAGAAACTGTTATACTAAGTGAAGTAACACAAATTCAGAAAAAAAAATCGACATATGTTCCCCCTCATATGTGGATCCTAAAACCAGACTCTGATAAATAAGTGTGAAACCAGACATAACTCCAGGAAACAGGATAATGGAAAGGAAACAGGGAGGTAAAGGAAAAGAAAGAACCTGAAAGAGAAGAACAGTAGGAAACAGGCTTTAATAAGGGAGATATGGATTAAAATTGGGTTAGTTTAAGGGAGGTAGGAGGGAAGGGTATACAAGGAACTTAGGGGATAAAGGGAAAGAAAGAGCTCAAGAGAGGTAGGATCATTGGAGAAGGGTATTAGTAAGGGAGAAAAGAGGGAAATGGGGGCACCTTAAGTGGGAAAACCATGATGGAGGGATGAGACAATGTGAGAGTTAAACAATGCCTAGCTAGTTTTGAAAACTAGAGAGAACCATATTACTCCTACAGCCTACTGACAAATTATATATAGCAGATCAAGAAATAAATGTCTAGGTAAGGTTTATCTGAGAACAGTTGGTCTTTGCCCAAGATTTATCTGCATGACACACAGTAATTAAAAATACCCGACTGGTGGAACTAACCTTCTTGGGTGTTTAACAGACAAGGTTTATAATAATTCAGTCAGAGGGACATAAGGACACTTTCTGCTCCTTGCCCCCCGCTAGGTTGACTAGTTCCAAGGGACTATGAGCATCTCTCAAAATGTTCTATAATGGTGGCGGGTCACCTATCCTCTTGATCAAGGAGGCCGAGGAGACCCCACCAGATTGACTTGAACCAGTGTCCAGTCTATAAAGAGGAGGGTCAACACAGAGGAATCATGTCCTCCATGCTTCCAAGCGAAGCCAGCAATGGCCAAGTAGGACCTTTGACTTATCTTCACATAGGCGGAACTGGTAAAAGAAAGGAGCCGGGGTCTCCTCCCAAGCCCATTTGACCCCTGAGGAAACAGATTCTCAAATGACCTTAAAAGGGAAAATAAATCGGTTTATCTGGGCCAACTATATGGCCTTAAACACACAAAAGGAAAGTATAACCAAAGATTAAAGGGGCCAATGTAATTTCATAAGAGTCCATATGTATAGCCAAAGGCTACATAACAAGCAACAATGCCAGACAGGTGATACCCTCTTTTGAGTTGTTGGCCAGGGTGGACAAAGGGATTCTCAGTAACCCAGCATAGAACTGGGAAATTGAACAGCAGACCCCAATCTTATCCAAAGGAATACTGACAACTGATTACTGCTAGATGAGGAACAGCTGACCCTCCTAAAACAAAGACCTCTAGATAGGTTGACTAGATTCACCAGAAGGGCAAGTAGTGGGGAATGGCTGGGGGTGCCGACAACACAGCAGACAGTAGCAGGGATATCAGAGTATAAGGGCTCTAGTGGAGGAAGGGAGGCTATGGGAGGGTGCTACCTGGGAAGTGGGCGTATAAATAAATTTTTAAAAAACCAAAAAAACAAAAATTCTTCAAAGCATAAAAATTTGCTCCTTAATAATTAGTAAATGTGAAAAACATTACCTTTGAAATCTACCTGATGACTTTTTATCTCTGTGTGTTTTGACAACGCAGTGGAGATCTTTTTTAAACGTTGGAACCTCATTTAATTTTATGTATTATATGGTTTATACTGAGTACAATATTGTGTAACTATATTAATTCAACTGTAAACCGAAAAATTTATAGCCAATTTTGAAAGAGATGCATCTTAGCTCTAGAAATTGTTATTGAATATGTCAATGCTGTTGTAATGAAATGCCTCTTCTAATTATATGGTTATTAACTAAATAATTTTAAAAAATTGAGGGTCCAATGGAAAGAAAATATTGAAAACTGGAAACAAAAAATAAGAACAGCTAAGAATCTTGTAGATACTAGTTTAGTTTTTAGGTCTGGTGAGGGGGATCACAGTGAGGGGATTCCTGCTGCTATGCAGCCCTGGTTAAAGCTACCTGGTTAGGAAATAAACTGGTGGGAAAGACCTGGATTTGGTGGGATGGTGGCACACACTTGTATTCCCAGCACTTGGGAGGTAGAGGCAGAGATCAAGGATTCAAGGTCATATTTGGTGAGTTCAAGGCCAGTCTGAACTACATAAGACTCCAAAACAAATAAAAAACCAAGGTCTCCTTGGTCTGGATGGGAGAAGCAGAAAGGAACACCATCATTTGGAGAGCACTGCAGCAAGACTCACAAGCTGTGCAGCCCTGTGGCTCCAAGGTCTGTCTCTTTAGAAGTTGACCTGTGCTGAACATGTGCTACCGTAACAAGCTGAAGAGAAAGCGTTAAGTGAAGTGCCAAGGCTAAGAGACAAAATACTACCAGGACTGGGCAAACGAAGCACCTAAAAATTACCTATAGCAGATTCAGACATGGCTCCCATGAAGAAACAACACCTCACCTATACCCAAGAGGGCAGCTGTGGCAGCCTCCAGTTCATCTTGAGGATTTTAACAATCAGCCAATCAGTCAATTAGCCATAACATAAATGTTCTGGTTAAAAAAGAAAAGGAGGGGCTGGAGAGATGGCTCAGAGGTTAAGAACACTGGACCCAGGTTCGAATCCCAGCACCCACATGGCAGCTAACAACTGTCCATAACTCCAGTTCCAGGGAATCCGACAGCCTCTTCTGTCCTCTGCGGACATTGCACGACATGGGTGCACTTATCTGCATGCAGGCAATACATGCATACACATAAAATTAAAAAAAAAAAAAAAGAAAAAGACCTGACTGCAAAACTTAACTGAAGAGACTGCTCAGTGGTTAAGAACACTGGCTACTCTTGTAGAGTACCCTGGGTTCAATTCCCAGTACCCACGTGGTGGTTAACAACCATTGGTAACTTCAGTTCCAGGGAAATCTGATGCCCTCTTCTGACCTCCACAGGCACTGCATGACACGGGTGCACTTACATACATGCAGGCAATAGACTCATACACATGAAACAAAAATAATTTTTTAAAAAATGTCAGCCTTGGGGGCTGGACAGATGGCTCAGTGGTTAAGGGCTACCTTGCTGCTCAATTATGAGGACCTGAGTTCAGAGAAAAAGCCAGGTATCCTATAATCTCAGCTCCAATGAGGGCAGAGACAAGAGGATCACTGGGGCTTACTGGCTTCCAGCCTAGCTGAGAAAACTCAGATTCAGGGAGAACAGGTAGAGAAAGGGAGGGAAGTGACCCAAAGCCCTCTTCTGGTCTCCAAAGACGTACACAGGCATATGTATGTATACATATGCTCACACAGACACATACACAAGTAAATAAATAAATCTTAAAATTTTTTAAAACAAGGAAAATGGGCTGGAGTGATGGCTCAGTGGTTAAGAGCACTGGCTGCTCTTGAAGAGAACCTGGGTTTGATTCCCAGCATGCAACAGGCAGCTAACAACCATCCGTACTCCAGTTCCAGGGGAATTCGACACCCTCTTCTGATCTCAGTAGACACTGCATGACATAGGTGCACTTACATACCTGCAGGCAATACACTCATACACATAAAATAAAAATAATAATATTTTAAAAAAGGAAAAATATTGTCAGCCTGAGGCCCTTATTTCAAACTGTTTATTAGGAGTTTTAACACATACTGGTTCTCCTAATTAGTACTCCGAGACCTGTCTCATTTTCTAATGCTCTAAGATACGACTAGGTTCCTCAAATGAACTTCATATATGTGGAAGAATTTACATTTTCAGTCTATCATCCTGATAATCTCCAGTAGGCTTGAGAACAGCATATTCAGTGGAAAAGGTGTCTGTGTCTGGGTTTCTTTACCTGTTATAAAATACCTTGACAAAAACAACTTCTGGGAGAAGGGCTTATTTTAGCTCACAGTTCAATTTACAATCCCACATCGTGGGGAAGCCAAGGCATCAGGACCTTGAAGTAACTGGTCACGTTATATCTTCAGTCAGAAGACGGCAGTAAATTCATGCATGCTAGCACTCAGTCAGCATTCTCCATTCTTACACAGTCCAGGGTCCCTTAGGGAATGGTGCCACCCACAGTGGGCAGATCATCCCACCTTAAATGTAAGCACAATCATCCTCAGAAGACATGTTCACAGGCCTATCAACCAGGTGTTTCCAGATTATGTCAAGTTGACAACAATGATGACCACTACAGCCTGCCTCACCTCAAAGACAACAACGACAATAAAATATAGAAACCTTATCTTTTCATCCCTGGAATCTAGAACCTAGCTTAAATTTTGTCTGTGGTAGAAATTAAATTTCTTTATAATTAAGGATATTTCTTGAAATGTAGTCTAGAAATAAGCAGTTCAATATCACTGGAGGCTTGGGAACAGATGAGGCTGAAAGAATGGGCAGAGGTCTATCACAAAGGGCCATGCTTGCTACTTTAAGGCATGCACACATTATCCTTCAGAACTCTGAAAGATTTGAAGACAACTAGATTTCCATATCAGCAGGTTCCTCAGCTCTTTGGCTTTCAAGATCCTCCAGAGCTTTCCTACCAGGCACTATTCCCTACCCTGTTCATCTTGCTGCCTTCTTCAGCATCCCATCCACTGTGTTCATTCTCATGCTGCCCTGGCTTGTCCAGTCACCAGAAGGGACTTTTCTATCCTTGTCTAAAGCTCATAACAGAAGGTATTTCAACCATTCCTCCTAGTCTACCGACACACTCATGTTTATAGTCTGCATCACACGACTTTATTATATTAAATAATATAATTAAAAATATAATTATATTATATTACATCTCAACATATTGTGTCCTGTGCATCAGATTTGACCATCTCAAGTAGACGGACCCCTCTGTGGTAGAAGGGAAGGGATCATACTACATTTGTTTTTTCACAGCAAAGGGCCCAGTTCTAAATCTAAGACCTTCTGTCAACCAATTAAAAAATTATTTCAGTCTTGTTCGTACACACTAATGTAACAGTTAATATTGTCCTGATTCTTTAACGGTTTGTGGTCAAGTCATAAAAGTTCAGTTCCCTCTCTTCAAACAGTATCAGGTCTCTCCTGAAGGGGAGAGGAGCCCACCCACACCTTTGGTTCAACCCTCAAGATTACTCTACCTTATAATGATAGCCTATTCCAATTTACCAAACATGTCCTATGCCCTTCCACCTCCTGCAATCAGGTCTCTGACTAAACTGAATTAAAGCCACATTTACTGAATGAAGTAGATCAGGGCAAAACATGCCTCCTTTTTTCATACTTTAAGTGCTCTTTGTGGCCTGACCATCTTGCCCTTCCTTTTTTTACCTGACAAATTCCTTAAGACCCAAATAAATGTCATCTCCCCTGGAAAGACCTTCCTCATCTTCCCAGACAGAGCTGTTCATCCACACAAAGTCTCGACGCGTGTTCACCCTCTCTCTTAGATTTTAGGACTGTGTTAGTCACTGCCAGTACAGCGCCTGACATTCGCCAATAAACAATTGTCATTCAACAAACACCAAAGGGACAAGTAATGCGCCTTAACAATGGTAGTCCCCCCTAGGTAACCCTTTTCAAGACCTGTAAAGGGACAGTCTCGGTAATACTGAAATGATAGGAAGCTTGTATTAAAGTTAATGGCAAAGTTCTTACAAATGGCATTACCAGGAGACTGCTCAACAGAACGTGCTTTGCAGGCACTTTTAGCTCATATATAAAAGCCATCGACAGGCTGCTTCTGATGGAAATCGTTTTTTTCTACATTCTCTGGGGCTACGGCTAGTCACGCTAAATATCACTTATCCCTAATAGCTCTCATGTTCCCCTGAGAGATGTTTAAATCAATTGCCTAACAGACTTCGCGGCGTACAACTGAACACGTCTTTGGGGACCACAAAAGCAAAGATGACAGGGTTCTTAAGGTTAACAAAGCCTCTGTCACACACGACTCTCCCCTACTTCGGGAAGCAGCAGTTCCAAAAGAAAACCTGCGGCCGCTCACCTTCCAGGATGGAGACGACGATGAGTAGCTGGTCGGACTTGGAGACCATGGTGGCGGCGGGAGGTCTGCGGGGAGAAAGCCCCGGTGAGGTGCAGTCCCGACCCGCAGGCCCCGGAGCGTCCCCACCGCCGGGCCCGCTCCCCAGGCCCTAATGCGGCCGGGACTCGCGACACACGCCGCCCCGCAACCCGCCGCCCCGGGACCTTTTGCCGCCTGCTAAGCCGCTTTTTCAAACGCCCCGGCTGCAGTCGCGGACGCCTCCGCGCCGCGCTTCCGCCTAGCAACCAGGCCCGCAGGCCCAGGGCCCGGAGGAGGCTGGAGGACAAAGGGCGATAGAGACTAGGGCAGTGGAAGATAGAACGCCCCTCAGCTCGCTTCACCTCTGCCGCTCTTTCCAGCGCCCCACGGGGAGCACGACTGCATTACCGCGCAGCGCCGCCTGTTAGTCGTATGCGGAAAGGCAGGCGAGTCGAACAGAGCCGTCAGCGCAGGCGCACCACTGCTTCCTGGTCCTGCAATTGCTTCCTGGTCCTCTCTAGCGTTGCTCTCTGGAAAGAGGAGGGTGACGTATTCTAAGCTTTGTGCCCAGCTTCAATCTGAGAAATATACCAATGGGAATGATTTTTCGATGCTAGCTTTCTCAGGCATCTGGCATCAACAGTGGTTAAGAGACTAAGTCACAGAAAAATAATGATTAAATGTGAACTCTAAAGTCCCCGAACTGTGCTTGCGCGCCACCTCTAATTTCTGTCCATTGAAAACAAGTGTCAATACGGTAGTTACTGTAACAGTTGGTGCTGACGTAAACTCTCCCAGAATATCCTGTACCTTAGAAATCAATAAAAAAACCCAAAAACATTATCACGTGGGAGGGAACAGTTAAAGGTGTAGTTTCTTCTACCTAAGATCACCGGGTCACTCAGCAAAAATTAAAACCAAAAGTTAAGACGTGGAAGTGCAGTGAACTAACATTTCCCCTTCATATCTTCCGATTTCAAACTTTTTAAGGAAAGATTAGAAGTATTTGAAGATTATATAGCTTAAAACCTAGAAGACCAAATCAGTTGGAATGTTTGGTAAACATTTTCAGCTTTAAATATTGTAATAATTCTACTTGGAAAATTAAAACAAAAATAGATGATAAGGAAAAAATTAAGCAACTAAACAGATGTCTGGGCGTAGAAGTCTTTTCTCTCTTGCTTTCCTGCTCTGTAAACCTAGATGTCTTCTTTGTTGTTTTGGTTTGGGCTTTGGTTTTGTTTTTGATTGAGAAAAGTTTTCCCTATAACCTCAACTGGAACTCACTGTGTAGACCATGCTAGCCTGAGCCCTTTTAAAGGTGTGTGCCACCATGCCCAGATAAAATTAACAAAGTATCTGTGAGCCGTGTTGCAATCTTCTCCTTAGTCTTCTTTTCTTCTTTGTCCTCAAAAGAAAAGGATGTGGAGATTGGACCAAGTTGCTTCTAAGGTTTCTTCAGGACTCCTGAGAAGTTTTCCCGAAATTCAGTATGCATTTGTGTGCATCAATGAGCATGGCATTCCTTTGTAGAAGAGATCAAACATAATGTAAAAGTAGGCAGAATAGTATTAGGCCCCAAGAACTGGGCTGCAACAATCACCAGTTCACGAACAATCCTCTTCATCTGTTGCGTTATTGTCAAAGAAATGCCTAATATCACATCAGTTTGACTCTCTAAAAGGTAAAGACTTTTAAAAATTGGGCTAGAAAGATGGCTCAGCAGTTAAGCCCACTGGATGTTCTTGCTGCGGACCCAGATTCTGTTCCCAGCACCCACGTGGCAGCTAACAACTGTCCCTAACTCCAATTCCAGGGGTTCCTGATGCCCTCTTTTAGCTTCTATGGGCATTCAATGGGTGAGTGCACTTGCATACACACAGGCAAAAAGTTCATACACATAAAAAATAAAATATATCAATCCCTCAGCCCCATTCACCTGCCCATCTTCCCCACCCCTCTCTCCTCCTAGCCTGGGTCCTGTCCCCTTCCTTGTCTTGGCACCCCAGACACCAGGGGAACCACCACTGCTTCTGGATCCTTTGCATCCAGACCAACCCAGTTCCTTCTGGGGTCCCCAGGAGCCTTCTGGGCCTGGCCCTGCCCTCAACTCCCTCTGTTTCCCTGGGCTGCACAACCTGGCCAGCCTCTTTCCTGGACACTAGGGCTGACCTTTCCCCATCCTGATCCTTTGCATCCAGACCAACCCAGTTCCTCAGTGCACTCCCCAGGAGCCCTTGGAGTCTCTTCCCTCTCCCATCTCTCTTTGCATCTCTGGGTGGCATGGCCACCGGCTGCCCTAGACCTGCAGCTTTCCTCGGCCTTCCTTCAAAGGAAGGAAAAAAGTAGGGAAGAAGGGAGGGAGAGAGGGATGGAGAGAGGGATGGAGAGAGGGGAGGGAGGGAGGGAATTCAAAGAGGAAAGGAAAAAGCCAAAATTATGTCTATTTACAAATGACATGATACTGTACTTAAAAGACTCTAAAGACTCTGTCAGCAAACTCTAAGACCTGATAAACACTATCAGAAAATTTGTAACAGATACAAAACCAAAGTACAGCTCACCTCCCTCTGCTTCTCTGGACCTGCACAACACTCAGGCCTCTCTCCAACCTGCAGACCTCTCACCAGGGTAAGTCGATCACACCATCCGGGCCTTGACTCCCCCAGGCTCATTGACCCTCTCATCTCCCCCACCTGCCTCTCCTCTAGCCTGGGTCCTGTCCCATTCCTTATCGTGGTGCCCCAGACACCTGGGGAACCACCACTGCTTCCTGATCCTGTGCATCCAGACCAACCCAGCTCCTCAGTGCAGTCCCCAGGAGCACTTGAAGCTGCTTCCCACAACCATCTTCCTTTCATCTCTGGCTGCCTCAGCCACCAGCTGCCTTAGACCAGCATCTTTCCTGGGCCTGGCTCCCAGGCCAGTCCAACCCCCAAATTCCTGAGGCCAAAATCTTTCCTGGAGGGATCCAGACCTTAGGAGAAAGCCTGAGAGCATCTGATCCTCATCTGAATTGGGCCTCTGTGGGGACTCCTGAAGACAAAAGCAATCTGGCCACTCCAATATAAAATCAAAAGAGACAACGGGAAGCTTAGAGGAACCAGCTTTTCATAACTAAAAAATAAAATCACAAAGACACATGACATTTAAAAAAAGAAGTAGACATAAACTTGAAGGCTTGAGTCGCACACAAGAATCAGACTAAAAAAGAAATTCACATGTCAAAATCACACAGAAAAAGATAATAACATGAAAAACCAAAATAACATATCCCCACAAAATACGAATAGTCCTCTAGAGGAGTACAATGAGAACCCCCTAAAGATTACACAGGACATGGAACTCAAAAGAACAATTATAAACATGATAAAAGAATTCAGTGAATTTAAAGAACACACAAATCAAAGAACTGAAAGAATATAGGGATACACTTTTGAATGAATTCAGAAAAGAGCTAGAAATATTGAACACTACTCAGGCTGAAATGAAGAAGGAAGTGAAACACTCAGTAAGCCAATTAGAAATGACAGGAGAAAGCCTCACCAATAGGATGAACGAAATGGAAAACAGAGTATCAAGATTGGAAGATAAAGTGGACGAACTAGACCACTCAAGCAAAGATTATGAAAAATTTAAGAAAGCACAAGAATGGAATATGCAGGAATTGTGTGACACCATAAAAAGACCAAACTTATGAATCATAGGCATACAGGACAGAGAATCCCAAGATAATGGCATGGACCAGATCTTCAACAGAATCATGGAAGAAAATTCTCTAAAATTAAAGAAAGCCATGCCCATAAAAATACAAGAAACATATAGAACACCAAACAGACATGACCTGAAAAGAAACTCTCCACGGCACAACATAGTAAAAACACTAAATGTACAAAAGAAAGAGGCAATACTGAAAGCTGCAAAAGAGAAACAAGAAGTCACATATAAAGGAAAACCCATTAGGATTACAGCTGACTTTTCAGTGAAAACTATGAAAGCCAGAAGAGCCTGGACCAAAGTATTCCCAGTTTTAAATGACCACAGATGCCAAACCAGTGAAAATATCTATTATAGTTGAAGGGGAAAGAAAAATCTTCCATGACATAAATAGGCTGAAGGAATTCATGTCCACAAAACCAGCCCTTCAGAGAGTCTGGAAGCAATACAGAGAGCTGAAGAAAGAAACGACTATACCCAAAGGGTTGTGGAAAGAAATTCAATGAAGGTATAACTGTGGAAAAGTACAGCTATATCAAGAATGTAAACAGAAATAAGAATGACAGGATTCAATACCCATCTTTCATTAATAACTTTAAATATTAAGGGACTGAACACCCCAGTCAAATGAAATAGACTAGGGGAATAGATTAAGAAACAAAACCCATCTTTTTGTTGTCTGCAAGAAACTCATCTCACTTTCAAGGACAGACACTATCTCAAAGTGAAAGGATGGAAAAAAATATATCAAGCAAATGGTACTAAGAAAAAAACAGGCATAGCAGTTATAATATCTGACAAAATAGACTTTGAACTAAAACTAATCAGAAGTGATAAAGAGGGCCACGTCATTCTGCTCAAAGCAACAATAAATCAAGAAGATATTACAATCATGAACATATATTCACCAAACTCTGGTGCACCCAACTTCATAAAAACAATAGTACAGAACTTTAAGACCCAGATTAATCCCAACTCATTAATAGTAGGGGACTTCAATACACCCCTGTCTCCATTAGATAGCTGAACAGGGCAGAGAGTTAACAGAGAGACATCTGAATTAACCAATATCACATATCAAATGGACTTAACAGACATCTACCAAGTATTCCACACAAGCACCAAAGGACATACTTTCTACCCAGCACCCCATGGAACCTTCTCCAAAACTGACCATATACTGGGGCACAAAACAAACCTGAACAAATACAAAAAGACTGAAAATTCCATGCATTCTATCAGACCACAATGCAATAAAGCTTACAATCAACACCAGAAGAAGCCCTACTCACCACATGAACACATGCAGATCAAACAACTCACTCCTAAATGATGAATGGACCAAAAGAGAACTTAAGAAAGAAATAAAAGTATTTATGGAACTAAATGAAAAGGACAATACAACACAACAAAACCTCTGGGACACGCTCAAAGCTGTCCTTAGAGGGAAGTTTATAGCTCTAAGTGCTTACATCAAAAAACCGGAAAAAAACACAAATACATGACTTAACATTGCAACTCAAGACACTTGAAAAGCAACAACAAATGAAACCCAAATCCAGC
>NW_008342636.1:2481457-2481701 GCF_000622305.1 Nannospalax galili | reverse complement strand
GACTGGAGGAAACATACCTCAACATAATTAAAGCCATATATAACAAACCCACAGCCAACATCATTCTAAATGGAGAAAAGCTAGAAGCATTCCCATTGAAACCAGGAACCAGAGAAGGCTGTCCACAACCTCCACTTCTCTTTAACATAGTGCTTGAACCTCCTGAAAGAGCAATAAGACAAGAGCAGGAAACTAGAGGAGTAATAATTGGAAGAGAAGTGATCAAATTATCCCTTTTTTGCAG
>NW_008342636.1:2478075-2480746 GCF_000622305.1 Nannospalax galili | reverse complement strand
AATGGATCAAAGACCTCAATGTGAAGCCTGAAACTCTGAAACTGTTAGAAGAAAACATTGGGAAAAACCTACAAGATGTAGGTGTAGGAAAGGATTTTCTAAACTGGACATCAATTGTTCAGGAAACAAGGGCAAGAATTAACAAATAGGACCTCATTAACCTAAAAAGCTTCTGTATATCAAAGGAGGCAACCAGGGAAGTGAACTAAAAACCCAGAGAATGGGAGAAAATCTTCATCAGTGACACATCTGACAGAGGTTTAATATCCAGAATATATAACAAACTCAAAAAACAGAATCAAGACAAGAAGTAACCTAACTGAAAGATGGGCAAAGGAGCGGAACAGAGAGTTCTCAAATAAAGAAGATTGCTATGAAGCATCTTAAAAGATGTTCAACATCACTGATAATTAGGGAAATGCAAATTAAAAGAGCTTTAAGATTTCATCTTACCCCAGTCAGACTGGCTAAGATCAAGAGAACAAATGATACCAAATGTTGGAGAGGATGTGGAGAAAGGGGAACACTCATCCACTGCTGGTGGGGCTGCAAACTGGTTCAACCCCTATGGAAAGCAGTGTGGAGAACTCTTTAAAAACTACAAATTAACCTACCATTCGACCCAGTCATACCACTCCTTGGCATATACCCAAAGAACTCATCCTATTGTGGAGACACATGTACATCCATGTTTGTTGCTGCTCTTTTCACAATAGCTAAGAGATGGAAGCAACCTAAGTTTCCCCCAATTGATGAGTGGATAATGAAAATGTGCTTCATTTATACTATGGAGTTTTACTCAGCTGTAAAGAAAGATGAAATCATGAAATTTGTAGGTAAATGGGTGGAACTAGAAACTCTTATTCTAAGTGAAGTAACACAGACTCAGGGGAAAAAAATCGACATATGTTCTACCTCATATGGAGATCCTAGATCCAAACTCTGATAAGTGAGTATGTAACCAGACATCACTACAGAAACCAGGATAATGGAAAGGAACCAAGGAGGTAAAGAAACAGAAAGAACCTGAAAGAGAAGAACAGTGGGAAACAGGCCTTAATAAGGGAGATATGGATAAAAATTGGGTTAGTTTAAGGGAGGGGGGAGGGAAGGGTAAACAAGGAACCTAGGAGATAAAGGGAAAGAAGGAGCTCAAGAGAGGTAGGACCTAGGGAGAAGGGTATTATTAAGGGAGAAAGGGGGGAAATGGGGCACCTTAAGTGGAAAAACCATGATGGAGGGGTAAGACAATGTGAGAGATAAATAATCCCTAAATAGTTTTGAGAACCAGAGGGAACCATATTACTCCTACAACCTACTGACAAATTATACATAGCAGATCAAGAAATATTTGTCTAGGTGAGTTTTATCTGAGAACAATTGGTCTTTGCCCAAGATTTATCTACATGACACACAGTAATTAAAACTACCAGACTGCTGGAAATAACCTTCTTGGATGTTTAACCGACAGTAAATATACCACACTGGTGGAACTAACCTTCTTGGGTGTTTAACATACATACTTTAAGGCCTATAATAATTGGTCAGAGGGACATAAAAGACACTTTTTGCTCCTTGCCCTCCTAGGTCGGTTCCAGGGGACTATAAGCATCTCTGAAAATGTCCTGTAATTGTGGTGGTTCACCTGTCCTCTTGATCAAGGAGGCAAAGGAGACCCCACCAGACTGACTTGAAGCAGTGTCCAGTCTATAAAAAGGAGGGTCAACACGGAGGAATCATTTCCTCCATGCTTCCAAGTGAAGCAAACCATGGTTGAGCAGGACCTTTGACTTATCTTCACATAAAACACCCAAAAGGAAAGTATAACCAAAGATTAAAGGGGCCAATTAAATTTTTAAGAGTCCGTATGTATAGCTAAAGGCTATATAACAAGCAACAATGCCAGATAGGAGACATCTTCTTTTGAGTCATTGGCCAGGGTGGCCAAAGGGGCTCCTAGATAGTAACCCAGCATAGAACTGGGAAAATGAACAGCAGACCCCAATCTTATCTAAAGGAATATTGACAACTGATTGCTGCTAGATGAGGAACAGCTGACCCTCCTGAAACCAAGACCTCTAGATAGGCTGACTGGATTCAACAGATGAACAAGTAATGGGGAATGGCTGGGGGTGCTTACAACATAGCAGACAGCAGGGATATGAGTGTATACGGGCTGTAGTGGGGAGAGGGAGACTATGGGAGGGTGCCATCTGGGTGTATAGTTGAATAAGATGGTTTCGGATGTTCTGTGTGATATATACACACAAAAAAATCAACAAATTTTTAAAAATGTGTTATATTTGAAGAGGAAACATAGAAATTTATGTCATGTTAATTAGTAGAGGTGATAATCATTACCATTGAAATCTACCCGATGGCTTTATAGACATACACAGGTGCCAAGGATCCAAGTGCAACCGATTGTCACTAGTAATAATCATATACATACAGATTAGAGATGCACCCACCAACATCTCAGTGTTAGTAGGAAAAACAATGAGTCTTTATGCAAGGAATAATATATTCTAAAATGAAATGGAGATCTTTTTTAAAGGTTAAAAACTCATTCAATTTTATGTCTTAAAGGGCTTATACTGAGTTCAATACTGTATCACTGTATTAATTTAACTGTGGACCTAGAAGCTTGCTGCCACTTGTGAAAGTGATG
>NW_008342636.1:2470701-2477748 GCF_000622305.1 Nannospalax galili | reverse complement strand
ATCAGGAGCTCAATAAATTTCAAAACAATGCATTTGGTTAACATATCTCCTGTCTTTTTTAGTTTTTATATACTCATTCTTTTTATTTTTCCTGTGAAAATTTCTACAAATAAGTTAATTAATTAATTAATGTAAATGAAGCACCGGTCCTGTATATGTAGGACCTAGCACAGTCCAAATTTTGTTGGTACAATGCCAGTGTTGTTTAATACGCCCTCTGTTGAGAGAGCTAATAGAGCCACAGTAAACTTAGAGATTAGGAAATAAGTTAGCAACAATAAGCAAAATACAAATACAATGTGCTTAGCATTAAAGTCTAGGCAAAGAGGGGCCTAAGCAATGAAATCAAATATCTCCAGAGGATAAAGCACCCAAAGAGATCAGCAATGGACCCATCTCTGACATTTATATGCTGGGTGACTGACTTTGGACAAATCACTTTACCTTTTTGAGTTTCAGTTTCAGGTATAAAATATTAGTGGACATGAGTTCTCAGTTCAGGGCATAAATGTGCTCAATGCCAGAGGCTAGAGAGATGGCTTGCTGCTCTTCCAGGGGACCTAAGTTTTGTTTACAACATCTATGCTTGTGGCCTGCAACCACCTGTAACTCCAGCTCCAGGGAATCCAATACCTCTTCTGGACTCCAAGGGCATCTGCACTCACATGTGCACATATCCACTCACATTGTGTTAGTTACTTTTCTATTGCTGTGATAAAACACCATGATGAAGACAACTAATAAAATGAAGAGTTTATTTGGATTATGGTTCCAGAGAGTTAAGAGTCCATCATGGTAGGGAGGCATGGAGACAGAGGAGATAGGAACAGAAAGCTGAGTATTCCCATCTTCAACCACTTGTAGAAAGCAGAGAGAGAAACTGACTGTGGAGAAAGGCTGTGAACTGTCAAAGCCTACCCCCAGTGATGTGCTTCTACTAGCATGGCCACACCTCCTAAAGGGTCTATGACCTTCCACCAAAAGCCCCAACTGACTAAGTGTTCAAATACTTGAGCCTATAGAGAACACTTCTCATTTAAACCCCCACATTTATGTACACATAATTTAAATATGTGTAAAAAGATATATATACACATATATAATGTGCCAAATGCCACGTAATTTTTATCGTATATGAATAGTCTCAGACCTTAATAGCTATAAAAAGAACCAGGAACAGGCTGTAAAAACATTTATTTTCCTTTAGGGTATCCAACAATATTTAAAATCTAGGTTATATCATTATCACATACCAGAAAATAACCTTATCATAAAAATCTGTAAAATTATTAAAATGAACTAAGATAGATGTGGTGGCTCAGCAGTTAAGAGCATTTGCTGTTCTGGAGGATGTGGGTTTGTTTCCCAGCACACATGTCAGACAACTCACAACTGCCTTGTAACTCCAGCTCCAGTAGCTCCAATGCCCTGTTTTGGCCACCTTGGACACACGCGCGCACACACACACACACACACACACAGAAATTTTTTCTCACTCTAAAATTTTAAAATATCTCCTTTTAAAATATTTTATTACATTTTACTTGTATTGGGGGCACATGCAGGGGTCAGAAGACAACTTTAGGGAGTCAGTTCTAAGGATAGATGGAAGGTTCTAGGTTCTAAGGTTCTAGGATAGAGCTAAGTTTGTCAGGCTTGGCAGTAAGTGCCTTTACTTCCTTAAGCCATCCCGTGGACTCTGATTAGCTCTCTTTTTCTGAATTTCCTCTCCAAACATTATTATTTCTAAAATCACCTCATCGGAGTTACTGGAAATTCATCAACATAGTTTGTATGGTGCCTTTATTTTCACAGACTGTTTAAAATTAATGATGTGAAAATTCCCATCTAGAAATTGAATTGTAATTCCATCATCTAAATCTGTTATTCCATAATCTAATTCCCTTTCATATGCTATATTAAACAGCAGTGGCTTCAGTTCTAGCATGTCATCACATTTCAACTTAAATTCATGAGAAAAAATCTTATTGTAAGTTTATGAAGTACCAATTACTGTTTCAAAATACACAAGCAAATGCTTTCAACATATGTAAATTTTATCCATTAGACAATGTAAGATTCATTGGACCATAAGCATATAACTATGCACATTCAAACTGACAGGTACTGAATTCATTAGTTTTTCAATCTACTAGCTAATCCTATTACTCAACTTTCCATATCTATAAATGTCTGCAGAAAAATAAAAGCATCTTAGTCCATATCAAGCATTTCTTTTTCTGTACCTGTTCCACATTTTGTGTGTCACATTATAGCATTTCTGTATTTTTCATTTTTAAAAACTTCTGTAGCCCATTACAGGAGCGATTATAAGTTGCATTAATACACCCCTTCTTCACTTTTTTTGCCTGTATGTACACAGATCCAAATACATATTTAATAAAACTCCCAGGACTAATAAAATTAACACATTTATTGAATAGCTGTTATTTGTGAAAGCATAGTACCAGAACCTGGCCTTAAAGAATTGCTTGGATAGTTGCTGGGCATAGTGGCACACACCTTTAATCCCAGCACTTGGGAGGCAGAGCCAACCTGGTCTACATAGTGAGCTCCAGGCCAGCTGGAAGACCCTTTTTTTTTTTTTTTTTTTTAAAAAAAAAAAAAAAAAAAAAAAAAAAAAAAAAAAAAAAGAGTCTTCATTTAAAAAAATAAATGAGCCAGGTGTGGCAGTATATGCCTTTTTAATATTCAAGAGACTGAGGCAGGAAGATTCCTGTAAATTCCAGGCCAACCTAGGATTGAGACCCTGACTCAAAAACAGAAGGACAGCCCCTCCAAAACTCAGGGAACCTCAGAGAAGAAAGGACAGCAAACTGTAAGAGCCAGAGGATGGGGAGGAGTGCTGTGGAATGCTGTGTTCTAGACATGGCATGGCCCAATGAACTCACTACAGTTATGGTTATCTGCGCAAGACCTACACAAGGTCAAGCCAACGAGACCAGCCAATATTCCTATAGACAACACTAATAAGACACAGTGAATCATTAAAAAATAAAAAGGACTGGAATGTGGGAGAGGACATGCTGCAGGGTATGGGGGACAATGGGAGGGAGGAATTCAGAGTGTGATTATGACACATTGTTTACATGTATGAAATTGTCAAAGAAATCAGATACATTCTAGAAAAAAAATAGAAGAAAAGGAAAGGAGAGGAAGAAAAGCAGTAGGCTTCATTTAGTGCCAAGGTAACTGGCTCTTTAGACCCAGGGTCTGATATAATTAGATATGACAACTGATTTGAGTGTTGTTAATCCCTTGAGAAAGGGCAGCAAATATCTATTGTAAGAGAGATAGTATGACTCGATATCAGAAAGTCACGAATACCTGAATTCCAAGTGCAGTACTATCTTTGTGACTTGGCCAAAGTAATTTCTGTTTGAGCCTTAGTTATTCCAGCAGTAAAGTAGGTTATTAACCTATTTCTCTTCCTTCCTCCCTTCCTTCCTTCTTTCCTTTCTTCCCTCCCTCCCTTCTCTTTCTCTTTCTTTCTTTCTTTCTTTCTTTCTTTCTTTCTTTCTTTCTTTCTTTCTTTCTTTCTTTCTTTCTTTCTTTCTTTCTCTTTCAACACAGGGTCTTACCATGTAGCACTGGCTGGCCTGGAACTCACAGAGATCCACCTACCTCTACCTCCTGAGTGCTGGGATTAAAGTTGTGCACCACCATGCTTGGCAGGTTAACAGTTCTGACCTCACTTTTTTTGTTGTTACTGTTTTGCCTGTGTGTGTGTGTGTGTGTGTGTGTGTAGTGCATGAGTATGTGCATATTTGCATAAGTGGAATAGGAAAGGCAGGCTTTATTTTCTCTAGATGAGGGTACACAGGCTGCCTGGCAGGTGGATACCAAGCAAAAGTGTATGTGCTCTTGGTCCCAAGGACTTTTATAGGCTATCACACAAAAGTAGTTTCTTGCCAAAACTGGTTATATGACAGATTACATTACTGCTTACTTTTGGGGTCCCCAGACATCTAATGTCAGCCATTTTGTGCTGACTCATAGCCCTCTAGATGTCTAGCATTAGCCATCTTGACTCATGCCAGAAATCCATATGAACACCAAGTTGTCTACACAATCATCAAGCCCTTACAGCCTTGATTTCCTTCATTAGGCCATAATAAAATGTCTGAACATGTTTTTTTTTGTTAATGAGAAGAGATATTTTTATAGTATTATTTTCACATTTATTCCTTTTTGTACTTCCACAAAGATAACCGATTCTTTATATTTTCTCACCTTCGCCTACACCTATGCTCTAGGTGAGATCCCACAATGAACCCTTCTCCCTGGCTTTTGTGAAACCAGAGCATGCCTGCAAGTCAAAACTGAAAATTAATGACTGGGCTAGGCAGGGCCTGAGCACAAGCTTTGGAAGGGTAGCTCTCCTCCTGCTGATTATTGGCACATAGTTTTACTAAGATCTTCCCATTTTCATAAGAAGCTAGAATTACGGATTCTGGTGTGAAATCATCCAATTTTTAAATGCTAGTGATGAATTTCAATGTAAGACAATAACAAAAAGATACTGCATACAGGTTAGTGACCTGTAGCCCAGATTCATTGAAGTGGTTCTTATAATTAGTGTCTCTGATGAGCAAAGAAAAATAGAGAGACTGCTGTTAACTGGGAAGGATAGGACTGAATGTGATGTGGAGGGGATTAATATTTTACCCCCTGGTGGAACCCTGGGGGTCAGGGCAGAAAAGGGATTTAGGCCCAGATTTATTATCCTTGCTTCATATTTGTCTGATATGACACAGAATCAACAAATCCACTAGATGTCTAGGAACTAAGTCGGTTCAGATGTTTGACAGCCAATAGTGGCTGGCAAGGGAAAAACTGGCAAGGTTTCCCTGTACCAGTTTTTGTCTGAGAGCTGCAGCACCTTTGTGGTAAACTTTGTTCATACAGGGGAAATTCCAGTGATGACAGGGACTGACTTTTTGGTTGAATGGAGCTTGGAGTTGAAACTAAGGGTATAAATAAAAGCAATTTTTGCATGCCTTCCTGTGGGGTCAGCTTTATGGATATTTTAGGCTGTGGGTGGGCTCTGAAAAGGCCTGTTGTACTTGTCACAGTGGCTCTTTCCAAGGCCAGCTGTAGAGGGGAGGGTGAGAAAAGGTCCCTTCATTTGCAGAGGGCAGGCAGAGCTGGGGAAACTTCTAGGACTGTGGGAAAGGGCTATAGAAAATGTTGCTCAAGAGTTAGAATCATAGCTCAGTTGGTAGAGGACTTGCCTAGCATGCACAAAGCCTTGGGGTCTATCCCTAGCATCGCATATAAAGGACATGGATGGTATGTATTTGTCACCTCATCTCTTAGGAGGTAGAAGCAGAAGACCACAAGTTCAAGACCAACCTTGGTTATATAGTGAGTTTGAGGCCAGCTTAGTATACATGAGACCCTATGTGGGGGGGTGGGGGGATGCTACTCAGTTTTGCTTTTAAAAGATTGTTTAGGGCCATCAAGATGACTTAGTTTGTAAAAACAATTGTCACATAAAACTGGCATCCTGAGTTAGACCTCTGGAACCCACATAAAGGTTGACAGAGAGAACTGACTCTGTGAAGTTGACTTGATGTAAACACACACACACACACACACACACACACACACACACTCAAATTAGAAAAAAAAAATATATATATATTTTGACTTTTTTGAGACAGGGTCTTCTTGTAGCCCCAGCTGTCCTAGAACTCACTATGTAAACCAGGCTGGCCTCGAACTCACAAAGATCCACCTGCCTCTGCCTCCCAGTGCTGGGATTAAAGGCGTGCGCCACCACGCCCAGCTGAAAAGTATATTTTTAAAGAGACTGTAATTGGTAGAGTGATCACATTTTTCAGGCAGCTAATGTGTTCATTTATTTGTTGCTTTTAAGACAGGGCTTCAGTCTGCAGCCTATACTGGTCTGGGCTTACTATGTAACCCAGGCTGGCCTCAAACTGAGGTAGTTTTTTTTTTTTTTTTTATTGGGCTTCATTTTCAGAGTATGAAACTGCCAAAGGGTGTTGGAATGAAGGTCCTGCCACTACATTGTGACAAAGTGGAACTTTGATTCAGTTTCTGCATTATGTTTGGTCAGTACCACTTTTTTTTTTCCTCTCTAAAAAGCTTCTTTTTGACAGACTGACACCAATAAAAGAAGGGCTAATACCAGTCTATTCAACTGTGAGGCAGAGAAATTTCCAGGCACTGGGGTGAATGTTTTGACTGACAGAAGTCTGACTCTAAATGATAGTGTATAATCTTATGTACTATGAAGATAGTGTTTGGTATGGGAGTTCTATTTAAAGCTGATATTACAAATATACTTGAAGGATATAAATCTATCCCCTACTCCATGATATATCAATATAATAGATAACAAAGGACAATAATAGCCCCTCTTTAAATTTAGAGAAAGGCTATAAATATATTAACTGGGTATAGAGAAGGGGAAAGCCTCCTTCAAGGACTGGAAATGTAACTCAGTGGTAGAGCTCTTAACACAGTATGCATGAAGTTCTGTGTTCAGTCCCTTGAACTGTAAAAAGTAGAATAAAGAAAAAAAAAAAAAACAAGCCTTCCTCTGCTCCTCACCCATATCCCTAAGCAACAGCACAGAAGTTCCCCCAGCCAGCATCATTTCATAAAGTATCTAATAGCTGTTCTCCCTTGACAAATCCATAAAGTACAAAACTGTCATTCCTGGATTATGGCCTTATTATTATTAGTGTCATACTTTGCATTTGTAGAGAGGTTACATTTCCAAAGTAGATTCTAGCTAGTGTAACAGCTCATGGGATGTTGAATGGAAACTGGATTTCTGACCTTGGTGTTGTCACTTATGACCCAAAAGATGACAAGAATGTCATGCCCCTGTCATTCCAAAGATAAGGGATCAATAAGATGAAAGTGCCTCCTTTCTTCATCCTAAACCAAAGAAGAGGAGTGGGTCTAAGAGACTGTCTCACAGAGATTAATGGACTTGCTGACCATCACCATGCACGTTTGAATGGTAAGAAAAGTGAGAGAAATGAGAGG
>NW_008342636.1:2463208-2470677 GCF_000622305.1 Nannospalax galili | reverse complement strand
AGAGAGAGAGAGAGAGAGAGAGAGGGAGAGGGAGAGAGAGAGAGAGAGAGAATGAATCTGGGTCCCACCTTCCTTAATCTGAGCCCTTAGGTAGAAACTTTGCCAGCATTGGAGGATGGGAGGAGATGATATTTCAAATTATGAGGTAGAATTTGACATTGGACTAAATTGGGCTGAACTGCCATTTTAATAGCAGAAAGGGTCAGAAGGCTAAGGCATTTAGTCAAGCTGTTATATAGGAATCAGAACACGTGACACAGAGGAGTACAAATGAAAGCAGCTGGGAGTGAAGAATGGGGCCGTTTCATATTTGTACCTGACACAAGTTCAGAGGCTGAATGACCTAGTTACATTGATCTTCTGATTTCCAGCCATACTACAGAGGGTGAAGCAGGGGCTTTCCCTCCTTTGAACACATGGGAAAGCCTGTGGTAGGATCAGAGCCCCTGAAGAGAACCCATGAGAGGCTACTGGTGAAAGTGCAGCCTCAGTTGCAGTAGAAACCCCAGGACTGAAAGGGCATTGCAGAGATGCTGAGGGCTGGCAACATGTGGCAGGGTTAGAATCCTTGCAGAGAGGCCGGGAGATCATTGGTGAAGGTGCTGCTTCAGTTGCAGTGGAGAACACAGCATATTTGAGATGCAGGAACTGTGGGATGACCACTAGGGACAGTGGCACATGTGGAGTGGAGCCAGCTTGAGCTTAGCTATATTTACAAATGGTGGAACTGGAGAAGTGAAAGCTGTCCAAGACCTTTGGGCCAGAAAACCATGAGTGAGTCCCAGATGTCAGACACTGAGCTACTTTGCTGGACTTTGGTTTTGCTTAAGTGTGCCTGGTTCTTCTTTTTGAAATAAGAAAGTATTTAACTTGTTTTTGATTTTACAAGACCTCACAATTAAGAGGCTTTGGATATTTTTAAGAGACTTTGAACTTTTAAATTATTTGAATTTTCAAAGACTATAGGCTTTTTAAGTTGTACTGTGTTTGAAGTTGTGACATTAACATGAGATCTTGGGAATAAACAACTTACACAAACTATAGACACCTGAGAAAAGGGACCCTCAACTGAGTAATTTCCTCTATTGGATTGGCCTGTGGTCATGTGTGTGAGGAATTTCTTAATTGCTAATTGATGTGGAAGGAATCAGCTCACTGTTGGCGCCATCCCTAGGCAGGTAGGCCTGGGCAGTATAAAAAACTAGTTGATGAAGCCAGTAAGCAGTGTTCCTCGATGGTCTCTGCTTTAGTTCCTGCCTCTACTGTTGCTTGAGTTCCTGTCCTCTTCTCTCCAAGATGGACTGTAACTGGGAAGTATAAGCCAAACAGATACCCCCAAGTTGGTTTTGGTCAGTGTTTTATCACATAACAAAAAAGAAACTTGAACAAAGAATTTAAAGACCCAATAAAACTGGATATGGGGGTGCGTACATACCTATAATTAAAACAGTCAGGAACCTGAGCCAGGAGGATCATTCTTTGAGGCCAGCCAGCCTGGGCACATAGCAAATCCCTGCCCCACCTCCACCTCCAAAAGAAAGAAAAAGCCATGCCTTTAATCCTAGCACCTGGCAAGCAGAGGCAGGAGGATCTCTGTGAGTTCAAGGCCTGGTCTACATGAGTTCCAGGCCAGCTGAGGCTACAGGGAGACCCTGTCTCAAAAAGGCCAAACTATAAAAAAATTAAAATAAATAAATAACTAAATAAATGAAGAAGACCCAATAACATCTTGTCTAATAATTTTTTAAAATTTTATTTTTTAAAAATACTTTATTTACTATTTTTATTTTATGTGTATGAGTGTCTTTCCTGCATGTAAGTGCACCTTATTTATGCAATGCCCAAAGAGGTCAGAAGAGGGCATCAGATCCCCTGGAACTGGAGTTAGAGATAGTTATTGGCCACCATGTGGGTGCTGGGAATCGAATTCTAGTCCTCTGGAAGAACAGCAAGTGTTCTTAACTGCTGAGTCATCTCTCTAGCTACCCCCCCACCCCACACATAGTTTTAATGAAACAGCATTTTTCTATGTAACTCGGACTAGTCTGGAACTCACTATGTAGCACAGGCTGGCCTTCAACTGCCTCATCCTCCCAAGTATTGGTATCAAGCAAGAACAGCCAGTGCTATTAACTGTTGAGCCATCTCTCCAGAATAAATAAATCTTAAAAAAACAGAAAAAGGGTGGGGGCCTGGAAAGATGACTCAGCGGGTAAACACATTGGCTATTCTT
This sequence comes from Nannospalax galili, assembly GCF_000622305.1. Lineage (NCBI taxonomy): Eukaryota > Metazoa > Chordata > Mammalia > Rodentia > Spalacidae > Nannospalax > Nannospalax galili. The sequence goes on along the minus strand of NW_008342636.1, from coordinate 2,468,444 downwards.
ACAGAAGACCCAAAATTGAATACCAGCACCCATATGGCAGCTAACAACTGTCCATAACTCCAATTCCAGGGAATCCAACAACCTTTTCTGTCCTCTGCAGGCATTGCACAACATGGGTATGCTTACACATATGCAGGCAAAGCATTCATACACATAAAATAAAAATAAATAAAACCCAGAAAAAGTTAATATGATTATAAAGAGATAACTTTGCAGGGATGTCAGAGATGAGAGCAAACAGAGTGACTAGGAATTACTATATGTCCATTTTATAAATCTTAAGAGGAGAAATTTTGAGGAAAAAATCAAAGAAGAGAAACAATATTAAACTTCTATGTTACAGCAATATTGTCAGTGACAGTGTCACAATAGCCTGACTATCAAAGAGGATTATTTCATTAGGGAGTGAGACAGAAGCTCGAAAGAAAGAATCAAGGAAACCAGGCCCGAAAGGGCCACAATTGTAATCCCAACAATCCAGAAGACAGGGGCAGGAGGATGAGAAGTTTAAGGACTGTTTGGTCTACAGAGAATGCTGATATCCAGACTAGGCTACATAAGTGGGATCCTGGCCTCATATCAAAAGTCAAAAGAGCTTAGTTGTAGAACATTTGTCTAGTACATGTGAGGCTTTAGATTCAATCCAAAGTACCATATACAAGAAAAAAGTCACTAGAAGAGAGAGAAAAAAATTATCCACTCAAAATACTTAAACCAATACCTATCAATACAGCAAGAGGAATTTTATAAATACATTTTTAAAGAATTTATTTATCAGCCCGTTCTACACACACTTGCTCATTATTTATATGACCTATGCACCGCATAAAGATACAGGATGTGATATGTTTCTCCATCACACATGCAGTGCTCATGACCAAACTGGTTTCCACTATCTCTGGAAAGGATAAAATATGAACACAACAAAATTCAGCAGGCCAAAGTTAAGAAGATATTTTACAATTTGTTGTTTTTCTGTTATGTTACCTCTGTTTGCATAGACTGCACTTCAAATCTTTGTTGAAAATTAGCATGTCATTATGTTGTTGACAGCACAACTGCCAAAGAGGTCACACTCTGTTAATTACATTCTAGGAGACAGGAGACTGGCTTGTTTTGCTCTCTAACCCCAGAGCCTAGAAAAAGGGTTAGACAGAATACAATAGACATTCAGTATATTTATTGAGTGAATGAAAAAACATAATGTATCTGAGACCACAAATGCATTCCAATCTAGCCTGCTGTGATACATTTGAGTATTAACCTCTATTGTAAAGTTATCAAAATTAAACAATTTCTAGCTGGGCATGGGGGCTCATGCCTTTTGTCCCAGCACTAAGGAGGCAGAGGCAGGCAGATCTCTGTGAGTTCAAGGCCAGCCTGGTCTACATCGTGAGTTCCAGGCCAGCTGGGACTGCAGGGAGACCCTGTCTCAAAAGAGACAAAAATAAAATAAAAATAAACAATTTCTTAGACTATACATTTCTACCAGATAAAATATCTTAATATTTTGTTACAGTGGAGTAGTACTTTATTTTTTATTAACTCTTTACACTTCAGTGTTTTTAATTTAGAAAGCCGAAGTTTTCAAAAGCATCTTCCTATCTCCTAACTGAATCAATATACAGGCACCATAACACTCCCAAGAGTTTCTTCAGATTTCAAATGCTAAAATCCACATAACTGTTTATCCTGAAAAATATACCTCTGAACGTACATAAGGGAATTGAATACATTGGTCATATATCTATTTTCAGTAGCATTTACTGGTGATTTTTGTTTTGAATTAAGCCAAGCTTTTAAGTTTTGGGAAAGCTGAGCAGATTTTTCAGGGCTTGAATTTGTTTCCATTTAAGAAGTTTTAAATACTGTAACAAGTACAGCTCAGTGGACCCAGTTATCACCCCTTCCAAACAGTCAGCCTTAGCACCTCTGGGAGTACAGCTCAGGGAACACTCATTCTATACACGTAGTCGGGTTTCTTTTCTTGCCCTTTCCCTCGAAGTGCTCTATGTAGATCAACTGGCTCTCCCCTTGTCCAACCTTTTCTCAGGAGTATATGTCCCTAATGTTATCACTTTGATATGAAAAGGTAGAACTGCATAGCAGCCTGTTCTTTCATAAACTTCAAATCCATTTGAGGCAAGCATAGTTAATTTGATTCCTGGTAATCAGACAGCATCATTCAGCACAATGTTCTTCTTCCCAACACCCTCTTAAGAAATCAACTATGACTTTTTTCAAAGATAATAACATATTCAGACACATTACTTATTTCAGTCAAAATTCTACTCATTGAGACCCCCCCCCTCTAGTTTTGTTTTCAATGGATTAAATGTTGTTGAGTTTTGGAAACAGGAAGCACAAATCAGTTATATTACTTATTTGGACCTTATGAGATACTGCCTTCCATTCTAAAATCTCAAAGGTGAACCTCACACGAAAAGAATGGAGTTAATTTAATGAAATTTTCCTTAACTCAAGAGCTTTGTCTTCTGGACTAGAATTTCTTTTTCCTACTTTCTTGTGTCTACAGATTGGAAATCCATTTAAATCTACATAATCAGCATTCAGCTAGCTTGAATATGCTATTTCCTCCACTTGTTCCTGCCATTATAGAATAAGAATATAAATCTAGCAAATTAGTAAATAATGGAAGATGGTTAGCCAAATGCATAAAGACCTGCAATGTGCAAGATAAAGACTGCCACATTTAATGGGAAAGAAGCATTAACTTCAAATAAGCCTGTTTGAAGGTCAGAAAATTTTTCTAACAAAATGTAGCACAGGTATTCCACAATTACTTTGGCACCTAAATAATTTAAACGAAAACATGTACTTTCAATGCGGTTACGTTTCCTCCCAAAATTAATCATGTGATTACTTTGCTTCTATTTTTTGTCACTCTTTCCTTATGTACCCTAATGTATTGATCTAGACACAAAACAGATTATGAGATAATTTACTAAGGGAATACTTCCATGCCTTTTTAAAAAGGAGTTTACCTTTTTTTTTCTTCTTCTTTTCTTTGGGCAGATTGTGAGTTGGGGTCTTGTATAGCCCAGCGTATCATCTCTATTTTCATATTTCTATTTTATGCTTCTGTTTTTTATATTTTTAAATGTCACTTTAACTATCTCAATACATTTAAAGGAACAAATGATCTGAAAATGAACTGCTTTTAAAAGCACAAGGATTATTTTCCAGTTCTACTTTAAAGAGTTATTGCAATCTCTCGTCAGTGTAATTCTTCAATTTGATGATGTAATACATGAATTATTCACAAAGAAATGTATTTTAATCACTTCTTATCAGCACCGATATTTTAAGATTAGAGCCAAGGACATTACAGGTAAAACAAAATTTAAGCACAAATCCTCTTACTGAGATTTGCTTTAAGGTCATTGGCATTTTGTGATTGCTAAAAGCCTCATTTCTTCACCTAACCATAGTATGCTGTATTTAATGGAAACTTTCAGAATTAATATTTAAGATATGATTTAAAGCAATTAACTTTAATCAATAGTTATACAGACTAAAGAAAGTTCTCTTTCCTTCTTCATTCCAACTTAAGAAGCAAAACTCAGTTCACACAAAAATCATGATGTGATAAGATGGGGAGTGTGTATTTTAAAGAATACACATGTATCCAATTCAATCTGTGTTGGTTACTCTTGGAGCTTTCTCCTTACTACAAGGGAATTTCTTTGCAAGCACCTAGAATCTCATTGGCTTATTTCTCCAGCACATTTCTAAACTAATCTTGTGGCCAGGGAATTGCCAGAGCCGACTTCCCTAGGCCCAATGTTGAAACAGTATGTGCAGCAAAGGATTGAGATTACCCTTAAACTAGACAGGCCTAGCACTGAAAGTGGTGTTGAAGTCACCATTCTCTTAAGTACACAGCTTGTGGAAACAGGAAGAAATCAGAATACAAGGAAGGGAGGACAGTGGGAATACAGGTTGCGCAGCATTATCAATGTTTAGCAGGCTCTACGAAAACTTTTTGTGTCTGGGGTGTGGCTCAGTTGGTAGAGTCCTTGCTTAGCATCACTGAGGCTCTGGATTCGGTCCTCAGCATCCCATAAACTGGGTTTGGTGGTATACTTCTGTAATCTCAGAACTCGGGAGGTAGAGGCAGGAGGATCAGGGGTTCAAGGTCATTTATTGCTGCAAAAAGCTTTTTAGAGAAATTCATCTAAATATCCATCAAAATTTAATCAAATGTTACACAACAATATTATCAAAATGAAAGGCAAGTATGGTGGCTCACACCTGAAATCTCTTGCTGCAAGCTACAAGATACAGCCTGGGCTACAGTATGAGATCCCATCTTTTTTAAAAGGAGGAAGAGCAGGGCATGATGGTGAGTGCCTTTAATCCCAGTGCTCAGAAGGCAGAGACAGGTGGATCTCTATGAGGCTGAGGCCAGCCTGCTCTACATAGTGAATTCTAGGCCAGCTGGGGCTACAGGAAGACTCCATCTCAAGAATAAAAATAAAAACAAAAACAAAGCGGGGGAGCAGGAGAGGGATAAGGAGGGGTGTAACATCTCTGATTATTTTTATTCACTTGAAATTGACCAAGACATTCAGATTTGCACCTAGATGATGCCCACTCTGTCTGTGGTTAAAAAATTAGTTACCATTGGAAACCTATTAGATCATTACCACAGGGTTAAAAAGGTTGAGAACCATTGCCATAGAAAGTGTTTTGTAACAAAACACTTGTGTTTTGAAGACCCAAAACAAATGGGAATAAAGAGGTAAGACAAGGGAGCCAACACCGACACTGCATCCTGGTGTCAGCCTCATTTTCCTTCATGTTTTGGTTTCACAAATGCTGTGATAAATGCTGTTATTATTTTAATCACTTCAAGAAAAAAAATTTATTTTTCTGTTAACTAAATGCTGAAGGAATGAACCAACCCTGTTGTGTTTTGTTAACTACTGAACTTGGATCATACTTCATATGATTGTGGTTCCCCGACACTGCATCCTGGTGTCAGCCTCATTTTCCTTCATGTTTTGGTTTCACAAATGCTGTGATAAATGCTGTTATTATTTTAATCACTTCAAGAAAAAAAATTTATTTTTCTGTTAACTAAATGCTGAAGGAATGAACCAACCCTGTTGTGTTTTGTTAACTACTGAACTTGGATCATACTTCATATGATTGTGGTTCCAGTCTAACTGAAGCACTATCTTTCTCTCAGCAGATAGGAAAAAAAAAAATC
>NW_008342636.1:2384018-2462628 GCF_000622305.1 Nannospalax galili | reverse complement strand
GGTTTTTTTTTTCCTTTGAAACAGAATCTCATGCACCATTTCTGGACTAGAACTTATAATATAGCCAGGGATGACCTTGAACTTAAATTTGTATTTTACTTATTATTGTGTGTGTGTGATGTGTATATGAGTGGGAGAAGATAAGAGTTAGGTATTTTTTTCCATCATGGGTTCCAGGGTCAAATTTGGGTTGTCAAGTTTGCTAGGCAAGAATCTTTACATGCTGCAACATCTTTGAAGCCTGACCTTAAACTTCAGATCCTCCTAGATCTCCACCTTCCAAGTACTGGGATTACAAGTGTGTGCCACCACACACAGTTATTGCGTTATGGGCTTTGTGCATGCTAGGCAAGCACTCTACCAGCCAAGCCACATCCCTGACTGTAGTAACGTCAACATTATAATTACCTGGACAAATATCTTAACTCATAACTGTAGTTTTTAAGAGTGGGCCTGAACCTGGAAGACATTCATCTCCCCGGACGTCTCTTAGAACTGACTAATGGAACTGTTTTGTTGGAACTCTGTCCCTAGAACTGTGTTCTCAAGCCCAACCCCACCCATAATTTTATTCAAAATGATTTCTCAACAGCTTCACTTGGGGAAGTACAAGCTTGACTCCACCTAATCTTAACAGACCATCCGGCCTTTTCATCCCGAGTTTTAGAAGATCTCATTCACTCAAGGTCGTACTCCTTCCCAGTCTCCACTGTGTGCAATGGAGATGGATGTGTTTTCTTTCTGTACTCTGATATGTTAGTTTTCAAGCATACCCACATTCATTCATTCACTCATTCATTCATTCATTCAATCTTTTTGGGTGGAGTCCCAAATTGAGACTTATGGTCATTAGTCTAGATTATGTCCATTTATAAAAGTTATTCTCACACCTGGCTCCAGTTTTTTTTGTATTTTATTTTTATTTTTAAAATTTTATTTATTTCATGTGTATGAGTGTTTTGCCTTTCATATATGTACTTTCATATATGAAAGTACACTACTTGTATGCATTGTCAGTAGAGGACAGAAGGCATCAAATCTCTTAGAACTGGAGTTACAGACGGTTGTTATCCACCATGTTGGTGCTAGGACTTGAACTCAAGTCCTCTGTAAGAGCAGTAAGTGTTCTTAACCCCTGAGCCATCTCACTAGAACTTTCTCAAATTTTAAAATAAAAATTCCATGTAGAAATTAAAACCTGAGCTGGAGAGATGGGTCATCAGTTAACAGCACTGACTGCTCTTGCAGAGGACCTAGGTTCAATTCCCAGCACCTACATGGCAGCTAACAACTGTCTGTAACTCCAGTTCCAGGGGATCTGATGCTCTTTTCTGACCTCTGCAAGAATTGCACAATATGGGTGCCCTTACATACATGCAGGCAATACACTCACACACATAAGATAAAAATAATAAATAAAATATTTTAAAAAGAAAGAAAATTAAAATCATGTAGAAGGGTATGAAGAATTAAAAAAAAAAAACTGAGCCAGTGAGATTACTCAACAGGTGAAGGCACTTGTTGCCAAGTCTGATGACCTGGGACCCGTATGATGGAAAAAGAGAACAAATTTTCCACAATTGTTTTCTGACCTCTACATACATGCTATGGTACATACATACATACACACACACACACACACACACACACACACACTAAAATAATAAAAATGTAAGTTTTAAAAACCTCTGTAAAAAAGAATTAAAAATTAAATCTCTCATTCATCTGATGAACAACCACGCCAATATTTAATATACTCAGCATAGTTTTCTAATTATGTGTGAATCAGTGGTGTATGTGTACAATACTTTTAATGTTCAATGCTTATTAACAGAAATGCTGTTTTGTAAACTGTTTTCTTCCTTAAAACTACCATGGACATTTTTATATATACTAACAATTTCTCTAAAATCATCACGCAGTTATACAAATAGATTATTTTTACCAATTTCGAGAAATATTTTATTTTTTCAGATAGAACAATTTTGTTAAGCTGGACTATCCGACCCAAAGAAATCCTAGCCTCCCAACTGAACTACCTGAGCTTTACAGTTGCCATCAAATCAGAACTCCAGTGGAGAAGAAAGGAAGGAAACACTAAATTGTAAAACAAAAGCACGACAAAGAAAGCAAACAGAGGAAAGAATTATGGAAGAGACATGGGATTTTCCGGGGTTTTAGATCCAAGTGAAAAACGTTGCTCTGTCTGTGGGGGTCTGCACTAAACTGGGTTCAGCTGCTCCTTTGTCAGACGAGAGCCTTCCTAATGCTAAGGTTCACACTGAAGTCCAAAGTGAGGGTACAGAGTGAACTCCTGCCCTGGGAGTAAGGACTTGATAGAGGTTCCATACAGCAATCTTTAGACTTCAAACAGAAGGCAGGTCTTCCCCTACCTGTTCCTCACCAGTCCCAGCAGAGAAGGCAATTAAGTCACCCTGGGAAGTAGACCAAGGCCTCTGGAGAGGAGTGTTGAACCAATAATACTGAAAGAGAAGAGCCTCAAGTGTCATTGCTCTACGGAGTACTCCTTAGAGAACATCTGGAATCAAGTATTCCTGTTTATACTGTGTAGTAAGGTAGCTTGTCAAGACCTCAGATCCTCATAGACTTCCTTCATGATTTTGTCTTACCTTCCTACCGGTTTTTTTAAAACATAAATGCTCTGTGCTATATTGTTTTAATTGTAAATAGTATCCCTTTCCACAAATGGAAATGGAGAAAAACTTCATGAATTCAGTGAAAACAGGTAAACAACAACAAAAATTTAGTCATGGCTAGATGCTGCTGCTTGCCAAAGGTTCCTGAGCCTGAGGCCAGATTTCTGTTTGCTTAAGACAGGGAAGGAAAGGTCTGGGGGTTGGGTAGGGAGGAATTAGCTAGCATTACTGACAAACCCAGACTGTGTGTCAGAGGACTTCTCCAGAGTGCAAGGAAATTAAATCACTTTCACTATGAGAGTCCATGTTATTTATATCATCTAACATCCTGCCCAGTGGTACACACCCCTCTGTAGCAAACAGTACTGAAAAAGCTGCTCTAGGTAAAAAGAGGGCGTCCCCTCCAGTGGGACCCTAAGTTGGCCTTAAGAGCTATTTGGGTGATGAGGCATTGTACCCCAACTCCTTGAATTCTGTAACTGTATGCCATTTTGGTCAGAGTATGAGCTCACATTCATGAACTATCCTGTTATGGGCTGAATTGTATAGCTAACACTGTGAGATTTTTTTATGAGGTGGGTGAGAGGATGGTGAGACAGTTTCATTAGTCCTGTCTGGTTATATAGCTAAGGATGAACTTGAATTCCTGATCTTCCTGCTTCTACTTCCCATAGCTAGAATTACAGGCATGTGCCACCACACTCTGCCAAAATGCTTAAAGTACTAATCCCTACTGCCTGAGACTATTTAATGGGACTTTAAAGAGATATTAGTTGTTGGGATGGGCCATAATCCACTGTGAGTAGTGTTCTTAGATTAGGCCACAGACACCAGTGGGAATAAAGGCCATGTAAAAACACAGGAAGAAGAAAACAAGCTACAGACCAAGAAGAGAGGTCTAGAAGAAACCAGCCCAGCCCACAGCTCCACCTTGGCCTCCAGCCTGGGGAAGCATAAGAAAAATCATTTGTTTAAACCTCTCAGCTGGTGGAACTGCATAATGGCCTTACTAGCAAACCAATACATTTCCCAAGTGGAACAGATTCAGAAGACGCAGATTCTGTTCAGTCGCTTGTTTCCTGAAATTTTCCAGAGACAATGGAGTCCAACACCCATGCAGAAATCACTCCTGTGTGACTCTGTGATGATGGACATTTCTAAGGCTCCTGTGGAGATTATGTAAGGAACAGACATCCTGTAGATACATTAAAGGCAGTTGCTCAAGTCTAGTGGCACTGGCCGCTCTGTACCACTGGCGTCAGGAGTGCTCTTCAGTGAACAACAGCCCCAGGTTAAAAATGGAACCAGGAATCTCACTGACGATGCTCTCACAGGTGACGCCCCTGCCACAAGATACAAGTGGACCTTATTTGAAAGTGATGCTCCCACTGAGTTAGCCCTGCTGATAACCATCTGTCCCAGTGCACAAGTATCTCACTCCTTCTATGACTTGACCTCCTTGGAAACGAGACAGTGCAGACAGAACATCAGAGCTGCTACTGTGAGAACAAGAGGATGATGTGATCAAGTATTTGAGTCATTTGTTTTTGTAATTGTTTGTTGCTTGTGTCTCCTCCTAAACCCCACTGAGGTTAGAAATTATGTAGTGACTATATTTCTCTCAGCATCAAACTGGGTATGTGGCACATAGTATCAGTTCAATAATGCATGTTGAAACAATGGATAGAGGTTAAGGGCATGAGCTTTGAAGACAGAACAAGGCATGAATCCCAGCTGTCCTATTGCTCACTCTGTGACCTAGGTAAGTTACTTGACTTTCTTACATCTTGTTTTTCTTTCTTTTTTTTTCATCTGTAAAATGTCTTTAGTTAAAACTTAATGGGCTAGGGAGACAACTTGGTGGTTAAAGCCCTTCCTGTGCAAACAGGTAGACCTAGCCTTTGATCCCCAGCATTCAAAGTAAGCCATAGCACCAAGACATTTGTAACTCCAGCACCGGATATGGAGGAAGGCAGAGACAGGAGGATTCTGGGAGCTTGTTATCTAGCCATTCTAGCTGAAATGATGAACACCAGATTCAATGAGAGCCCCTGTCTCAAAATAAGGTGGAGAGTGTGATTGAGGAAGTTATCAGGATATCAACCTCTGGCCTCCATACCCACCTGCAAGAGTGAGCACATCCTTTCACAAAAATGTGTACACGCACAATGACACACACACAACACATACACATAAAACCTCATAGCATTGCTTTGAGGATTCAACAAATTATCATACCACCTAACATGCAAGTGCCTACTAAATTTTAAGAACATTTAAATAATTGGTTCTAAGATAGTAGAAAAACTGAAAATTTGCTTAATTAATAGCAAATGAGGTGTTTTGTGCAAAAATAGAACGTGGGTCACTAGTTGTCTGACTATCCACTCCCACTCATATAGATACCCATTTAGAAAAAAAACCTGACCACTGAAGCATGTTTGGAGATACTTACAATGTTATGCTATAGTAGTTATAAAATCCACAGCCTACTTTTTAGTGTTTAAATCCAGTCAAACTATTTTATAAATGGTACCTCAATCAAGGCATTTATTAAAAGTAGTCCACTATAGCCTTCAAAATATTTTTAAATGTAAGGATTATCATGCACTTAGCAGAGCATTTCTTATTTTGATGTTATTAAAGATAATATAACCAGGCATGGTTGTATATGCCATTACTCCCAGCACTCAGGAAGCAGAGGCAGGTGGATCTCTGTGAGTTCCAGATCAGCCTGGTCTACATAGTGGGATTTCAGACCAGCCAGGGCTACATAGTGAGGCTCTGTCTAAAATTAGTAATATTGGATATTAAGAGGATAATGATAATAATACAAATTATTATGAAAACATCACATTTTTACTGATATCTAAGCACCTAAATGAAATGTTTTTCAAAATAAATGTATGTTATAGGACTGGAAAGGTGGCTGAGTGGTTAAGAGTGCATACTACTCCTGCAGAGGAACAAGGGTCAGTTCCCAGCACTTATTCCTGGCAGCTTACAACTGCCTGTAACTCCAGTTCCAGGGGATCTGAACCCCAGAGACCGCTGGCCCACTAATATACACATATATACATAATTAAATTAATAAAAATAAAACATTTTATAAAAATGTACACTGTAAATCTGTGAATTTTTTTTTTGAGACAAGGTCTCACTATATAGCCCTGGATGGTCTGGAACTCAATGTATAGACTAGGCTGGCTCTGAAGTCATAGAGATTTATCTGCCTCTCCCTCTGGCATTCTGGAATTAAAGGCATGTGCTACCATACCTGGCCATGTTGTAGATTTTTAAATCACCTGTTATTTCAAAACAAATGTGCTTGTGTGTATTTCAGGAACTCAGATGGTGTTTAATCACTGTAAAGGGCTGTAGTTATAGAGGAAGGTTGACAAAACTTGAAGTCCCAGCTGATCTCTGTATCTAACCCTAATATCTAACCCTAAATGACAACCTTGTGATGATTGCTATTTTTAAATCTATTTTTATTTTATGTATGACTGTTTTGCTTGCATGTAAGTGCACCACATGTATGCAGTGCCTGTGGAGGCCAGAAGAGGGTGTCGGATCCTCTGGAACTAGAGTTACAGACAGTTGTTAGCTACCATGTGGGAGCTGGGAACTGAACCTGGATCCTCTGCGAGAATAGCCAGTGCACTTAATCGTTGAGTCATCTCTCCAGCCATGATTGCTATTTTCATAGGAGAAATAAAGGCTTTAATAATGTAGTCTTCTAGGAATCAAATTGTCATAAAATGTCTCAGCCTCCTGATTGCTAGGATTATAAAACATACATCATCATGCCTAGCTTCTAATCTTGATTACTTACCATGTTTGGGAAAAAAATATACGTAGACACAACAGTGAGTACACACATACATGCACATATGCACTGTACTTAAAAACTCTCTGTAGACTCTGCTGAGTGCAGTCTTTGTGAAAATGAGCAAACAAGCCTTTATTGTTTTCAAATAAGTCCTGTCTTTTAGAGTTTCTTAAGAGAGTTTATCATATTTCTATAAGGCATTACCTGTTTTATTATGTACAAAATATATCACATGCTTATAGATATTTTTAGCTCATTTTCCTGAACCTTTGTAATAGATAAATATTCGTTGAGGGAATATAAGAAAATGATCAGGTAAAGACCCTACCTCAAAGGAGTTTACTGTAATTAGGAAATAAAATGCCTTCATAAACAGATAGTAAATGTATGAGCATAACAGGATTTTGTGCACATAAAAATAAAATCTCAGGAGCTGGAGAGATGACTTAGCAGCTAAGAGCATTGGCTGCTCTTGCAAAAGACTTGGGTTTGGTTCCCAGCACCCACATGCCAGCTAAAAACTGTCCTAACTCCATTTCCAGGGGATCTGATGCCCTCTTCTGACCTCTGAGGACATTGCACAACACAGGTACACTTAAATACATGCAGGCAATACACTCATACACATAAAATAAAAATAAATAAAAATAAGTCCCTTTTTATTCTGATCTTGCACAAAGGTTTCACACCTTCCACCCTTTCTTTAAGAGTTAAAGGAAGGCAGAGGCAGGCAAATCTCTGTAAGATCAAGGCCAGCCTGATCTACATAATGAATTCTAGGCCAGCTGGGGCTACAGAGAGACCTGTCTCAAAAAATAAAAAAATTAAAAAAATAAATAAATAAAGTAAAAAAGCTGAAAGAAAGAAGAAATTCATATTTTCCTTCTTCATTTTGTATTACTTATAGGTTGACCTGGGCTAATGACCCCATGCCTTACAAGAACAGAGTATTGCTGGGCTGTAACTCAGCTTGCCTAGCATGTATAAGGCCTTGGGTACAATTCCCAATACTGCAGAACAAACAGATAAACAAGCAAACAGAGAGTGTCATATGTCACTGACATATACATCAAGTCAAGGTGTCATTCAACTGAAAGAAAGTCAGAGGAGAACCAGACTAAATAACACAGTTCCTCTCTTCTTGAGATGTCTCCCTCTTTACAGCTGATAAGAGCTAAGAAATTCTGCTTTAGACCTATTTTCCGACGATTCAGAATTGAAGCCATAAGTGTCTACTTGTTGGTTCTATATATATGACCTGTGCATTTATTGCCTGGACTGTAGTTCAGTGGCATAGAATGCTGCCTCACATGCATGAGGCCCTGGGTTCAATCCCCAGTCTTGCCTTTAAAAAGATATTCATTTATTTAATCAATTCCCAATAGATTAAAAGCAAATTTTATAAATTAGAAATAAATTCACATAAAAATTAACCAGAAATATATACAATGACAATAAACCTACATATGTCATACTTTCTGTTCTCAGCAAAACAGGGAGGGAGGAGTCTGCTTATTTCCTAGGCTCTGAGAGAATTAGAGCTTTTCTCTGCCTGTACACCACATTCTTTAGAGGCCCTGGAATAATAGAAAGCCCAGATGAATCCATGTCTAAATTCATCACATTTTGCAGGAAATAATTGGGAAGCATTAATTTAGGGTGGCTTACTTTCCCAGTGTGAGAAGGAGTTCCTAATTGAAGTGTAACTGGGGACACAGGTGGTGTCATGTTTCTAGGGATACAAGTGAGGCTGTGCCAATTCACTTCCTGACTTCCCACTCTTTTCTGTAAAGGAAATAGACAGCACATTATATGCTACCATCTTAGAGTAGAAAGGAAGAAAATTTCACAAGGACTATAAATTTGATCAGGCATAAATTAGTCTTGTGGTCTTTGGTTGGCCTTGATTCTCACTGCTAGTAGTAAATAACCGAATCTATCAGGTAGTGACTATTATAAACTATTGCTAAATAAATCCTTCTTATAACTATCATTTGAAATTTCTTTTGAGAATAAAAAGCAAATTTTTTGTGTTCTTTTGCCCTAGCAATATACATATTTTTCCTTAGCAGAAATTTAGTAACTTACTAGTCCATTTAGGAATAAGATTTAAACTTGGCAACTGATTGAGGTGGTTCACACTTGTGGTCCCAGTACTTGATTGGTAGAAGTAGGGGGATCAAGAATTCAAGGCCACACTCAGATACATAGCAAGTTTGAGGACAACGTGTTTCTATAAAACTAACAAACAAATATAATTTGGGACTTCCAAACAGAAATATTATAGAAAAAAGAGGAGCTATTTTAAAAATGCACAAACACTTTTTGCCTGATCTAATATGTAGTGGGATGTTCAAGATGCTAAGAGAAACATGGTCCTCTCTCTCTGCTTCCTGTCCACCTTAAAGAAGTTCCTCTACCACATACTTCCACCCCTAAACTCATGGGGCCAAGTGAATGGTAATTGAACCCTCTGAAACCTGGAGCCAAAATAAATCCTTTCCTTCTTTTAAGTTGAAAACAAACATGGTATCGAGACCAGGAATGGTGGTGCCCACCTGCAATTCCAGCACTTGGGAGGTAGAGCCAAGGTCATCCTTGGCTACATAGCAAGTTCAAGGTCAGCCTGAGCTACATGAAATTCTGTCTCAAAAAACAAAACAAAGAAAGAAATAAAATGTTATCTAATGGAAAGATGGACAAAATGGCAAAAATGATTACAAAAGACTAATGGGAAAATGAGTATATATTGTAATATTTAAATAAATATAAAAAGACACAAAACTCATACTCAATTTTTCACCGGTGATTTTTTTTGTTTGGTTGGTTTTTGCTTGTTTATTTGTTTGTTTTGAGATGGTGGTCTCACTGTACCTCATAGACTGGCCTTAAACTTATAGCCTCCCATGTGCTGGGATTACAAGTTTTCACTTCCATGCCCTGCACAGGTAAGTATTTTTGGAATAGCTGGGCTTACCTATCAAATGCCCAGAGTTACTGAGCTGATTAGAAAATGCAAACTCTTGTAGAATGCAAACTCATTGGTAGAAGTATAAATTAATACAAACATTTTAGAGGACAACTTTGCAAAATAAATTCTCAAGAATATGTGTAAGAATATTTTATAACTTTGCATATCAAACCAAGAAATTAGAATAACTTAGTTATTGCTTATTATAGTAGCTGTAGATAAGTTATAGTGGAACGATGCAGTAAAATGGTTGCCTTCAAAAATTATTCTTGAGAGTTAGTTTTTGACATGGAAGGATGTATAGAACATACCACACATTTTAATACACAGCTTATGATAAAATGTACATAACATTGTAATTCTATGAACCTATAAATTAAGAAGCATTGCCAGCAAGTATGTTACCTGAGTTGTTTACAGTAACTATGTCTTTGTGGTAAAACCTGGGGTAGTTTAAAAATAAGATTTATGATATTCTTTTGCATTACTTAAAATGATAATGAGCAAGTTTTACAGTAAGAATGAAAAATTGTTGATCGCCTTTGAGTTTTGAAGTAAAATCTTCCTTTGTTAATGACAATGGGACTCTTTAAAAACTGGAAAACACCTGAGCCCCCTGACATTCTGAAGAAAACATATGTATTGTAATTATGAAGTATGTTTAGTAAGCCAGTGTGAGCATTTCTGTTTGAGGCTTTGCCGGCGACTAACCAGTTATGCAGGTGTGCTGGCTGGGGTGGACCATCTGTTTCTTTGTGAATATGTTTTTTAATAAGATGGAAAGGGTTTAAAAACCTATCCTCATTGACTGAAAAGCTGGGAGAAGAAAATTAATACCTGCCCTATAATCTAGCACTGCCTTCTGTTGTTATTTTCAACAGACATATTTAGAAACTACTGACAACTGTGCAGAGAGCATTGGAATAATATGCTTTGACTCAGGGTAAAGTCTCACAGTGTGAAGTGGACTGTGGAAAGGAAAAGTTAATTAGTAGCTGAAGATTAAGGTAGAAACAGTCATAAACATTCTTTTCAGGAATTCCATTCGACTTTGAGCTTAGCTTTGTTTTATGCTAGAAAGTTTTAGGGCTTTCTTGAGTCTGGAGTGGAAGAAACCCTTCTGGGTCCTTCTTTCATCTGTTTGTTTTGCAACATGGCCTTATGTAGCCCAGGCTGGCCTTGAACTTCTGTTTTCACCTCCCACATGCTGGGATTCTAGGCATGAGCCACCATACCTAGCTCTCTCTGAGACCACACCTAGCTCTTGCTGAGCTTTTTCCGAAGAGAAAAATCAGATTTGAATCTCTAAATTGATATGATATTGCAGAAATGTTATTTTTTATTCTTTAAAAAGAATAGCTCTCTTTAAGAAAGAAAAAAAAAGGTCTTTGGCATGGTGTAGCTGCTTTGGAAGACACCTCGGCAAACACTGCACTGTTAGCACATGACACCAGAATCTATCACGCATCTTCATTTCATTCAAGTGCACTGAAGATTTATATCCAAACAACCACTTCCGTATGAATGGCTTTAGCAGTTTTATCCATAATTCCTAAAACTTGTGGCATCAAGATGCCCCTCAACAGGCAAATGCATAAAGCAGCTGTGGTGCATCCATACAAGGAGCAAAAGAAATGTGCTATTAAGCTTGAAAAGACACAAGGAGCCCTTGAACACTTATTGCTCACCTCTTTCTGCTTCCTGATTGGGGATGCAGTGTGGTGGCCAGCTGCCTCCCACTCCTGCTGCCTTGCCTCCCCTGTCAAGATGGACTGTAACCCTTCGTTCCTGAAATTGTTTTTGTCAGGTATTTGTCCCAGCCATGAGAAAAATAACTAGTACAAGTGGGTAAGGGAGGGATGGATAAACAGCTGGCAGCACATTGAATATTTAGGTAGTGAAACTATTCTGTATGTGACTGTACTGGTGGGCATGTGTTATTAGAGAGCTAAGAATGTATCACACAAGGCAACGAATCCAATTATAAACTGTGGATTTTGGTAAATGCTCTATCAGTATTGACTCATCAAATGTACCCGGCTAATGTCAGATGTTAATAATAGGAGAAGCCCGAGGAGGACAGAGGAGGGAGCAGGAGCAGGAAGTAAAGAGAATTTCATGTTTTTCGCTGAAATTTTTTATAAATCTAAAACTATTCTAAAACCTTGACTCTATCAATTAAAAACAAAGAAAAAGGTCATCAATCACTGCTGAAGGACATCTGTAGCCTTACTCTTTAAAGCACAGCTACACTTGACCTCACAGCAGCTGATGACCTGCACAAGACTGGGCCCATCAACATCTGTCATAGAAAAGGGAGGGTCCCTTCCTTGAGGATTTACACACAGCTAATGGGTAATGGGGGAGAGACATTTTCGTCAGTGGTGTAGCACTGCTAAATGCCCATGCTCCTGTAAATAACCCCGATGAAACTCCTTGGGTCACACACACACAAAAAGACATGAAGGTAGCAGGGCAGCTAGTTGGGAAGAGGATGAAGACTATTTGGAGTGGCAGGGGACAAGAGAGGGTAATGGTGAGTGATGGGGAAAATGATCAAAATATACTATATACATGTATTAAAATGTCATAACAAGATCCATTATGTATAATTAACATACACCACTAAAAACAGTTTTTAAAAAAGTACTGTTAGAGGCTAGAGAGTTAGCTCAGTGGTTAAGAGCACTGGCTGCTCTTGCAGAGGACCTGGGTTCGATTCCCAGCACCTATTTGGTGGCTAACAACCATCTGTAACTCCAGTTCCAGGGGAGCTGATGCCCTCTTCTGACCTCCATGGGCACTGTATCACATGGGTACACTTACATACATGCAGGCAATAAACTCATACACATAAAGTAAAAATAATAAATAAAATTAAATTAAAAGCACTGCTAGATCTGTGGCTGGTTTTTTGCCCTGCAAAACACAGAACATGAACGGTGGAATCATGAATTATATTGGGTATTTTATGTATGAAAGTTTTTATTTTATTTTTGCCCTGTGATACAGAATATTCTGATCTCAAATGACTGCCAATTTCTAGTCATTTTTAAAAAAACATTTTATTATTTTTATTTTATATGTATGTATGTATTGCCTGCGTGTAGGCAAGTACACCTGTGTCATGCAATGCCCGCAGAGGACAGAAGAGACTGTTGGATCTCCTGGAATTGGAGTTTTGGACAGTTGTTAGCTGCCGTGTGGGTGCTGGGAATGAAACCCGGGTCTTCTGCAAGAACAGTCAGTGTTCTTAACCACTGAGCTATCTCTCTAGCTCCTGTAATTATTTTATCCTTTGAAATATGACCATGTCAATAAAATCTACAGAGCTTACTACTGTGCTTTAGTGAATGAAACTCATATCTATGAATTGACTAAAAATTTCAGTATAAAATTCCTCTCAGTCACCATTTATATTCGTTTCCGGGATTTCCAAGTGAGAGAAAGACAATTTAAAAGATCAGAAGTGTGACACCCCTATGTTTTGATAACTATGTAGTTTGAAAATATTATTTTTTAAATTGGGAAATTTATGTTTTATTTTCTTCAGTATTGGGGCTAACACTCAGGGCCTTGGATATGCTAGACAAGTGCTCTACTGCTGAGCTATAGCTGTAGCCCAATTTTATGCTTTTGAAGTCGCTTAAAGCTCTGGTAATTATGAAGAGCCCCTCTCAGTATTGCTGCAGAGTACATGGATGACAGCCACCTTCCCCTGGGTGGTTCCTAGCCATGGACTGGGTACAGAGGTCGAGCTGCTCAGGGGGCATCTCTGGCTTGATGCTGCACTTTCTTCTAGCTCAAACTTCCTTAGACCCATGCGATAGCCCCAAACTTCTAACCAACTATTTTCCTCCTCCTTAGCCTGTACAAGTATTAGAGCCACAGGTGGTCTGATGCCTCTTTCTGCCAACTCCTACCTACTCTTTATCCTAGACAACCATTTGCCTAATATTTTACTTGTATTTCTCTTCTATTTGACATTTGCTTGTCAGAACTAACACAAAATCCATCAACCCTCTAACATGTAGTTATTTCACCCTTTGAAGCATGACCATGCAGATAAAATCTACAGAGTTGACATCTGTGCTTTTGTGAATGAAACCCTGATACCCATGAACTGCAAAGCTCCAGAGAATACAGTCACATGTCCTATAAAATTTTTCATTGGGGAAATATCAACTTAATTGTGGTTTTCATTATTGTTCCCAAATAGATGGGTTTTTATGTCAGCTGTTTCTCGGTTTTCCTCTCATTGGTATGAAGAACAGAAGTATTAGAGACATTTCATTGTAACACCAGCTCCATAGAACACCTCTTTGTTTTCTCATTTAAGTACCAGGAGAATATCTTATCCCTTTCATATAAAAGTAAATTCTCTTAATTATAAAAACTAAACTTTTAAAGACAGGCGTCTCTCTCTCTCTCTCTCTCTCTCTCTCTCTCTGTGTGTGTGTGTGTGTGTGTGTGTGTGTGTGTGTGTTGAGGCAGAGTTGCATTATGTAGCCCTGCATGGCCTTCCTTGAACTCATTATGTATCTCAGACTGGTCACAAACAACTCATAATCTTCATACATACTGCTGCTCCCCACCTCCATGCTGTGATTACAGGTGTTTACCACCATGCTCTGCTCAGCAAGCTTTTTTTCCCTTTTTAAAAAAACATTTATCCTGAAATAATTATAGATTCACAACAAGTTATAAAAACACTATGGAGGCAGCACATAGACTCTCATAGAGCCTTCTACCAATGACAGCAAAGATAAACATGTTTTTTTTCTTAAATATAAAATGAATTATTTCAAGCTTTGGGTTTTAGTAAACGCTTGACTTACTCTTAGTTAAAAAAAATAAATGTTTTGTAATAATTTCAAAGCTTTTTGGAATTTGCTTTATTCATCCAGTGAGATTTACCTATGCAATGTCTCTTTAGTATGCAGGGCCTGTTAAGAGAGTTGCTAGATTTCTCACCTTGAATTTCAGACTCAGTGGCCTTAGCTGGAGTCCTAGAAGTGGCCATTGGGCTTGGAGACATACTTTAATAACCAAAAGATGACAATCACATAACCTGTGTCTAATTTCATGCATGTAGAATGGAAAAGAAAGTAACTCAGAGCTAATTTGAAAGTGGAAATACAACTGGTGAAATCAATCATTTTATTATCTCTAAATGTGTGACAGAAAAGGCTTGGGAATAGCCAACTCTGTCCAAGGTGAAAACAGATTATGTCTTGAATAAAATTAAAGTGTTAGAAAGTAATCATGACAAAGAAAGACAAAGCTAATCTGTTGAACTGAACACTGAAATAAGAGCTACTCACAGAGAGGGTGGTCTGCATGGAGTCTGGAAAAGGGGCCCTCTGCTGTAAAATTCATGCTTATTCATCATTATCCAGAAGAATACCTTTACTAATTGCTAGGAATAGTCAAGCTAGAATATAACATAAAGTGGTCATGCATGTTGGATTAGTTACTCTTCTCATTGCTGTGATGAATTACCTGATAAAAAGCAACTTAAGGGAAGAAAAGCTTACTGTGGCTCACAGCTTGAAGGCATAGAGTCCATCCTAGGGAAAAGTACGGTATCCGGAGTGGAAGGCTTCTGGCCACACTGTGTCTGTAGTCAGGAAGCACTGAGTAAGCAAGAATGGTGCTAGGTTACAAAACCTCAAGGCCTGCCCCCAGTGACCTACCTCCTACAGTGAAGCTCCATCCCCTAAAGATTCCACAACCTTTGGATGTAGCTGGTGAGCAAATCTTCAAATACATGAGCCCATGAGGGTCATTGCACATTCAACCACATCATTTATGTCAAACTTGATGATACTAATCAAGCTCAAAATGATCTCTTTAGTTCTTACACTTGATTTTCAGATATGACATGATGCCTGTCTTTTCTGGCAAATTTCTGATCTACTTGGAAATAGAATTTTTTTATATAAATGAACAAAACCAACATTAAGAATTATGTATCAGAGCTGGAGAGATGGCTCAGCAGTTAAGAGCACCGGCTGCTCTTGTAGAGGACCCGGGTTCAGTTCCCAGCACCCACATGGCAGCTAACAACCATCCATAAATCCAGTTCCAGGGTACCCAATGCCCTCTTCTGACCTCTGTGGGCATTGCACACATGGGTGGACTTACATACATGTAAGTAATATACTCATACACATAAAATAAAAATAAAATATTAAAAAGAATTATGTATCCGTTTTATACGAATTTGGTTAGTTCACTGACCCAGACAATATAGTCTCTGCATCTGCAAATACTTCTATCCTACTTCAAAGGGCTCATCATTGTGGGAAGTCAGACCTGTAGCTACATCTGTATCTCTTCTCTAGATGAGGAGTGGATTTTCTCATGATTTCCCAAAACTTCAGAGAAGAAGCCATCATGTTTTTAAGCTAATCACCAGTGTCAGTATTATCAAAAACTCTGAGATTCTGAGATTTTGCTAGCTAATACATTTTTGCTACACAGTGTCACAATGTTGGGAGGGAAGGTGTGATTCTGGGCTCAGAGAAAAAGGCCACCAACAGTGATAGCAGAGCCAGAAGTGATTCACCCTGCACTGACTCTCTCTGGACAACATAAGCACAGTTAGAAGACAGTGGTAACACACTGTTTATTGTGTTACAGGAAAAGAACCTGAGCATAGCAAGCCAGAATATTTTATAATGGTCAGTAAGAATGCCTGCCCTTTGCCCTGGAGAAAGGTGCTGTCATTGTTACACTGTGTGTATGTCTGCTCACTGCCCCATAGGCTAAAATTATGTCTTCAAAGGCTGTAAGCCAAACTGCACTTTGTTCCAAAGGACACTTTCTCTACTTTCTAGGTCTATTTACTATGCAAATGTCCTTGAAATGGTGCAGAACCAAGAGTGGTCACAACAGGTATAGAAATGTAAAGGCTCCAGTAAGACATGCTTCTCAGTAGGTGCTCTATGTGGTACAAGTTCTTAGTCCTGAAACAGTAACTGGTAGATTAGTGGTTTGCAGCTAGAAATCTTGTCCCTTTGAGATCCTATGCATGTAAATTAAATCTACATAAAAACCTGTTAGGCAACCTTGTGAACTTTGAGGTAAAGACAGATTTGTAGTAAGAATATATATGAATCTGTGTTAGGAACTAGGATACAGCTCAGCTGGTAGAGTGCTTGCCTTGCATGTAGGAAAGCCCTGGGTGGTGGTGGTGGTTCCTTGTCCACCTCTTCCTCCTCTTTTCCTGGCAGTAGTGGGGATTGAATTAGGATCTCAGGCATGCTAGGCAAATGCTCTATGACTAAGCTACAGCTCCACCCCTAAGCTCTGGGTTTCAACTCTAGTAGCACATAAAACCAGGGGTTGTGGTACAAACTTGTAATCAGAGCACTTCAGTTTGAGGCAGAAGAATCAGAAATTCAGTAATACCCTCAGCTATATATTGAGTTTGACGCCAGCCTGGGCTACATGAGACCCTGCCCATAGAAAAGAACATACATGCATATATATATATATATATATATGCATATATTGTGAATGTACATATGCATATATCCTTTAAATTTGTGCCCTTTCAAATACTGACTCTTGTTCCTCTTCATAGTTCAAGTTTTTCCATGATGGTATTTCATAATGACTGTTTGGTTTCTGTGCTTCTCTTCTTGGGGATTTTTAGAAATATCCAGATTCTGATTTTATCTACAGAATAGCCCACTCCTCTAGAGTCACTCTTGAATCTTGGAACTTTTGAAAGGTTAGTAAAATGCTATGCTGTTTTATTATCATCCCATGGTTACAGTTTTCTTATCCCTCTGCTTTCCGTAACTTTGTTTGTCTCGTCTACAAAATACTTTTGGTCTTTATATGATAACTTGTACCAGACATAATGTCTCCTATCAGAGATCTGAGACTTCAGGAGAGAAGAATCTCTATTACCGATTTATGCTAATTGAAAGTACTGTGTTGTTCTCTCTTTTTCAAAGAGATGCAGACGTGATAATTTTATCTTCTTTAAAAAGGACTTGCATTCTATGCAAGTACGAAAATGATTATCTTTTAAAAACACATCAGGTAACCTTGAAAAAAAATTCCATGTCACATCTGGTTAAACTCTAAGGGGAAATTATAACAATCACTTCTAATTTTTGCAACTGTAATTATCTATGGCAGATTAATTTGATGTGGATATTAGATTTGTAAGAACTGGAATATTCTTAACTTGAAGTCGGCTATCCTTTTATTACAAACAGGCTGCTCACTGTAAGAGTAAAAACTGCTTAGCCCCTTCATAAGCTCATTATTTGGAAGACAGGCTTTGACTTGACAGAGCAAATTCTGGCTCATGGCCAGCTTTGTCTCCTGCCACACACACATTTGGTGACTCTACCTCCTGTGTGCTTATTACAACTCCTATTTTTATGCACATTGGGAAGCAAACCCAGGGCTTCATGCATACTAGGCAAGTACTTGACCAACAGCGTCACATCCCTAGCCTCATTTCATAGGTTTCCAATCTCTAACGTGGTATTAGATCACAGGGCTCCAGGGTTCCCCCATAATGGGAAAAACAGTAGACAATAACAGTAACAGCAAAATCCCAAACAGCATTTTCTCTGAGTTTTAAACTTCCTTGCAAGATGATGCCTTAGAATTTGTTCAAAAGATTATGGCATGCTGTCTGTGCTATACCTATGCTTATGGTGAACAACAGTGGTTGAAAACTACCGGTAGCTTCTGCCTGGGCTGGCTGAGGTGGCATAACTAGCCCCAGCAGTCAGGATCGAGGGCACAATCCCTTCACTCAGCCATGTTCTTCAGTATCTTCAATATCTCGAGAGGCTCTACTGGCCTTAGAACGATCTGAACTCTGTTTCTATTTGTGTCTGTATTTCGGGTGGACTTCATCAGAAAAATGAAATAGCCTCAGGAGTAAATCAAGTAATTTTTATTGATGTTTAAAGGTCACTAGTGTACCATTTAGTAAGATGTTTTTATTTTAACTTAAAAGGGACTCTAGTAACCGGAGGGAGTTTATGTATCTCTAAGCATGTTAAACTAGAATTGAGGGGCTGGAAAATGGCTGAGTGATTAAAAGTGCTTGCCATCAAGCCTGACAACCTGAGCTTGAGCATATGAGTATATTTATACACACACACGTGCACACACACAGAGAAGTAAATAAATAAATAAATAAATAATTTAAACCACTGGAGAACATTTTCTACAGTAAATAAATTTTCCAAAACTTATTTTTCCCTCTCAAGAATTATTTGAGAATCTACATTTTTCATTTAGTGAACACTTTATATTTTCTTCATATATTAATTTGATGACTATTGATGGATCACTGATTGATTGGATATTCATTCATCCTATGTCCAGTACATTTATCCAATGGCAGGAACTCAAGAATAAAGACAAATCCAGATAGACCTGGTGACCAAGGCCTGTAATCCCAACCACTACAGAGGCTGAGGAAAGACAATGGGAAGTTTAGGGTCTGCCAGGGCCACAGATTAAGTTCAAGTCTAGCCTGAGCAACTTAACAAGACTGTCTCAAAATAAAAAATAAAAAGGAGGGCTGGAGAGATGGCTCAGTGGCTAAGAGTGCTGGCTACTCTTTCAAAGGACCTGAGTTTGGTTCCCAGTACCCGCATGGCAGCTAACAACCATCCATAATTCCAAATCCAGGGGATCCCACACCCTTTTCTAGCCTTCTCAAACATTGGACGACACAAGTGCACTTCCATACACGTAGGCAATATACTCATACACATAATAAATAAATAAATAATAAACAATTCAAAAAATAAAAAGGAAGATTGGAGATATACATTCATGGTGGAGTGGCAGCATGTGGTCCTGAGTTCAGTCCTCAGTGCCAAAATACATAAATGAAGAAATACATAAATAAGATAAATCTAATATTCCTTGAACTCAAATCACTAAAAATTTAGGAAAGAATTAAAAACATATAAACACAATCATTTGGTAAGACCTTTATCAAATATATTATGAAATTACTTCTTCTGCAACTAACATAGAATCCTAGCATATACGATAATAATGACTATTAATGGAAAACTACAGTAAAAAAATTTACCAAGCCAGCAAGATGGCTCAGCAGATAAAAGTGCTTGCTGCCAAGCCTGAAGATCTGAGTTTGATTCCTGGATCACTTTGGAAGATGAGAACTGACTCCTGGAAGTTGTCCACACACACACACACACACATACACACAAGATCTCTCTCTGTGAGTGAGTTTTAGGCCAATCAGGGCTACATAGCGAAACCCTGCCTCAAAAAAAGGAGAGTGATTGGGGAAGATGTTCAATGTCTACTTCTGGCTTCTACATACACCCGCATAGGTGAGCACTGCCTCCACATGCATACATCACACACACACACACACACACACACACACACACACACACACACGTTCATACAGAATTAAAAGAAAATGTATACTTTACCACAAGTCACATATTTTATAATTCAAACTATATCTAGAAGTCTTTCAATGCTAATTAATTTGTAGTAATGTAGCCTGATTTTCACTGAGATTTACAAAATGTTAGTAAAATTGTTAATAAGATAGAAAATCTAGCCAGGCATGGTGATACATGCCTTACTCCCAGCACTCAGGAGGCAGAGGAGATGGATCTCTATGAGATCGAGGCCAGCAAGTTCTAGGTCAGCTGGGGCTACACGGAGACCCTGTCTACAACAGGCAGCTACTTCCGATCTTACATTACTGCGTGTGGCTAACATTCACAGGAGAACACTGCTCACCCCGGATAGCTGTTGTAGTTGCAGAAATAGTGCTCCATTTAAAGTCTCAACAGTCTGTCTCTGGGATATCCAGTTATGGTCTTCGTAAGTTCACACAGAACCCCCTCACGTTCTGCATGTTAGCCTATGTTACTTCAGAGTACGTTTGACCCCCCTGCAGCTGGGCCAGCTACAGACTACCCAGCCATAACAAGAGTACCCACTCTAGATGCTTCCAAAATTGGGTTGCCAGGAGTCTCACTGCACCAAAGTCCAGGGCTTTCCCACGTGGAAGGGAGAGGGTTACTCCTCCCCCTGCCTCTGAATATCAAGTCTTGAGGACATCCACTTTTAAACCCCCTGCCTACCTCCTCTTCCCTCTGTAAACTCCACTTCAGGCTCTGGCTTGCTAATAATGATGTGTGAGGCAGGAATCACCTTGTTTTCTCTGCTTCCTTCCTAGTCTTCAATGAGAAAATGCCTTGCAAATGGATTCAGGAAAATCTTTCTCAGAAGTTCCTCAGAGGTGACCCAGCTTCAGTCTTGATGTGCTCCTACCTGGTCGTGCAAAGATGGTCGCGAAACCCTGTTTGAGCAACCAGCAGACAGAATGCCCATTTAGCGTTCCCCTTAAGGCTGGGGAACATGTACTATTTTTGGTATCTTTTTTTTTTTTTTAAGCAAAGTAATGTTTTCCATCTGCTTTTGTGAGTTTTATCATGCCACAAAGTGAGCACAGGAAAGGCCCGAAGTGTGCACACTGCAGTTAGAACAGCCTCAAGAGTGCGCTTCCTGTGACGATTTCCCACCAAAAACATTACGTTTTCCGTGATAGCGCCTGGTACCAGAATTATTTTTTTAAAAAAACTTGAAGCAAAATTTTTAAGTTATGCCAGCTCAGAGAATCAACTGATTTAATATTTCCTAGAAGGCTTTTTCTTTGAGATTCACAATGGCAAACAGAAGGGAAATGAATATGTATGAGGCTAGTGGGGAAGGGGGAGGATGAAACTTCTCAAATACTGGGGGAGGAAGGGGTGCAAACTTTTTCTGCAGGGCCTTCCTGATGGGCAATGTTTATATGCATAGGCCGGTGTGTCTCCATCACCAGGGTCTCAGCAGAGGGCCCAGCACAATAATTTGAGGCCCAGCTGTGAACCTCTCTAGATTTCCCATTCATCTACCACATTACAGCCATTAGGAATCCCTGGTCCACTAGTAATCTTTTCTACGATGGGCAGAGTGCTGCACTATTTGTGATTGAAGTTGATAGTACATCCTAAACTATAACTCAATTCAATTCCTGTCATGTCCCATTGCAAGTTTTATCTATGAATCAGCTTTAATAGAAAAGGACTATGCCCTAAAGCATTGGTAACAATTTGGCTCTGCAGTACAATCTCTGCATTTCAATAATACATACCTTTATTTAGCTGCAATGAGCTGGAGGTACAGATAGAGGCTTTAAAGAGGGATTCCCTAATGTTTGTATGATAGTAGCCTCTGCCTCAGAAACATGTGTTGTTAGAAGAAATGGATCAGCCTGCTGCAGAATAATTAGAAGCAAAGCAGGTTGCTTGAAACAAAGACCTGTGGATAGACCTTCAGAGGGGAAACACCTCATTATCAAGGTCAGGCTCTGCACAAGGCAGAGGCAGACCCCAAACCAAAATGGGGCAGGTAGAGGCAAAGATGACTGTTGTTCTTTCCTAAATTTCACAGCCACCATGAACACCTTCTCCATACTCTCTTCTCTTACAAGCATTTATATGAAAAAAAATTTTTGCATGGAAAAATCAGGATCCTTGCGTTCACATAAAAACAGACTGTACAGTCTAGGAAGGTGTTATTTATACATTTTTTTAAAAAAAGAAGAAAACACCTAATGGAACTATCCCAGTTGTTATGGTTTGGATGTGTTTTGCCTCCCAAGTATTTAAGTGTTGGAAGCTTGGTTCTCAGGATGGTGGGAGGTGATGGGACCCTTTAAAAGGCAGGGCCTTGGGCGATGCTGTAAAGACTGTCTCCCTCTGGTTCTCCCTCCCCACCTCACCCTGTGATTGCTCATTCTCTCACAAGTTCCTACTATGGTGGGGCCACTCACCATGAGGTGACACAGTTAAAGAGGCCCTCACTGGAGTTAATACCATTCATTTGGGACCTGCAGCCCCTGAGGTTGTGAGCTAAACAAATCACTTGTTTTTTTTTTTATTTTATTTTTTTTACATTTTATTTATTTTGTTCGTATATGTGTGGGGGGGGCATTCTCATGCCTCAGTGCACATGTGAAGGTCAGAGGACAGCTTGCAGGATTGGGTTCTTTTCTTCCACCATGTGGGTCCAAGGAATTAAACTCAGGAAGTTGGACTTGGTGACAAGTGCCATTTCCTGCTGAGCCTTCTTGCCAGTCTCCCTTTTCTTTATAAGTAGTTAGACTTGGATAATTTGTTCCAATAGCAAGCCCAATTTATTCAGAGAACACATATGTTTCTGTTTTGGCCATCTCTTTAGACCTCTTTGGTATTTCTAACATAACATTAGAGAATTTCAGAAGCTTTGAGTAGCTTTCGATTGCTAGGAGCTGAGCTCACAAACCAGTACTCAATCTGAAAGTGACAGGCTTAAAACAGCTTAAAATTTCACAATTTTAACTTTTGGTGTTTTGAGACAGGAACTTGTTTAGCTCAGGCTGGCCTCAAACTTATTATGTAACTGAGGCTGGCCTTGAGCTCACAGTCATCCTTCTGTTTTGACCTCCTGAATACTGGGATTACAGTGTGAGTTTACCACCCCTGGCAACATTTCATAATTCTAGGAGACTCAGCACCCTATAATATAGGCATAGAGATGAATTATTGCCATTGTTTCATCATATGCAGTGGAAAACGACACTTGACCAGACCTGAGAAACCCATAGTGCTGTCACCAGCATGCCCATCATTGTCAAGTTCCTATCATCAAAGAGGGAGGCAAAGAAGGGAGTGAGGAGAGAGAGAGAAGGGGCAGTGAAAGGAGCACCTCCTGTAATTCCAACACTTGGGAGGCTGAGGCAGGAGAATCAGGAGTTCAAAATCAGCCTCCATTACCTAATAACTTAGAGACCAGCCTGAACTACATGAGACCCTGTCTCAAAAATGGGTGGGGGGACTAGAGAGATGGCTCAGTGGTTAAGAGCACACACAGGCTGCTCTTGCAGAGGACCCAGGTTCAGGTCCCAGCGCCCACATGGTAACAACTGTCCATAACTCCAGGTCTAGGGTATTCAACTCCCTCTTCTAACCTCCACAGGCATTACACAACACAGGTGCACTTGTGCACTTACGTACATGTAGGCAATACTCTCAGACACATAGAATAAAAATAATAAAATATTTCTTTCAAAGTAGCCTTGAATGAAAGTTCAGACATTTGTACTTAATATTCTTTACACTTTGGTTCTTGGTGGGTGCCACGGGAGTGACTGATTCCCACCTGCCTTTGGCATTTCTTTCAGGTTATCCTTTGTTTCCAGCCACAGACTCAAGTGGAAACACCATGCAAAAAGCACACCATGCTGTAAGCATATGCCAAGGGGCCAGCCACTCCAGATTTTAAAGTCGTCCCTCCAGATGAATAGTTTATTATTTCACATATCCATTTATTCATGTCCATTCAGCTCCTGCAGTGACAAAGAACAACCTTTTATCAATAATACCCAGGGCATGGAGTACACTGTGTGATCACATGGACAGAGATCATCCTCCAAAGAGTGAGAGGAGACCCATATGGAGAGTGCGCCCTTGACCTAAGACTCATAAATTACAGTGCACCTGCCAACTGAACTAATTGGCTAAAGAGAAAGACAGCATTTTCAATCAGAAAATCGGCAAGTTTTCTCAATATTGCCTGCGGAATATTAAATTGTCTGCAGCATCTTTGTCTCAGATTAAATAATTCTGTCATCTTTATTCATTATTCAGAAAGTCCTGATTTCTAGAGCGTTAACAACCAAGCATATCTATGAACCTTGATTGGATTCTTGTTTTTAAAAATTATAAAAGCTATTTCGGAACTAATTAGAAGAGTTAAAACGTATATTAGGTGGATGATTGCTGCATTTTTTATGAACAATTATATTGTAGTTATATGTAACTTTTTGTTTGGTATTTTGAGACAGGGTGTCACTACGTGGCCAAGGCTGCCCTTACTCTTTTGAGACCTCCTATTTCAGTCTCCTGAGTACTGATCTTATAGGCATGCACCATCAAGTACAACTTAAATACAAATATTCTTAGAAATTTTGGGTAAAGTGTGATGTCTGCAACATTTTCTTTTTGAAACAGTCTTGCTACATAGCTCAGGCTGGCCTTGAATTTGCTTTAGAGTTCTAAGTTGGCCACAAAATCATGATCTTTTTACCTCAGTCTCTTCAGTGCTCGGATTATAGGTGTGAGCCATCATGCTCAGCTGACTGGAACTTTCAAATGGTACATACACACACACATACACACACACACACACACACACACATACGTGTGGGGGGTATATAGAGGAGAGAGTGACTCTGTGGATACTTGTTTATTTTTTTTGGGTAAAGTGTGATGTCTGCAACATTTTCTTTTTGAAACAGTCTTGCTACATAGCTCAGGCTGGCCTTGAATTTGCTTTAGAGTTCTAAGTTGGCCACAAAATCATGATCTTTTTACCTCAGTCTCTTCAGTGCTCGGATTATAGGTGTGAGCCATCATGCTCAGCTGACTGGAACTTTCAAATGGTACATACACACACACATACACACACACACACACACACACACACATACGTGTGGGGGGATTATTGAGAAGGTAGTGAGTATCTGGTTATTCGTTTACTTATTTTTGAAAATTTCTAAGCTAAAAATTTGGGGAAAATAATTTCTCTTTCCCATGTTAAGGCACCTCAGTGAAAACAAACAATCCTGAAAACATGATTGTAAAAATTAAATATAGGAAAATGTATGTAAGCACTCCCCTCTCATGTTAGATTGTAAAGAAAAGCAAATTTGGCTGAATTTGTTCCATTTCTTCATTTATTCAAGAAGTATTTATTGAATAGTCTGTGCTACATAAAGTAGGAGTAAAATAATAATTAGGAATTTGTAATTCAATGATGAACATCGAATGTTGTGAATTCTACCTCCAACCTCTTTCCAGTCCCTTCAAGAACTACTAGAAACCATCATTTAATATGCCTGTGACTGCTGCTCAGAATCTCCATCAAAGATCACTTGGATTGTTGCAATTGCTCCAGACTCAGCACACCAGTTCCCCGGGCCTGCACTGACCTTAGACCTCTATGGTTAATTAGCTCTGTGCTTAACTATCATAATTCAGACCTCAAAATCTATGAAGTACAGATTCAGTGGCTCTCTGGTTTCTACACTGCATGCTGCTTTTCACTTTTAGGATTTATATATGTCAGTCTGAGTTATCATTATCACCTCACTCCTCAGCTCTCTTTTCCTGAGCACCTCTTACAAATCCTTTAGGTTGCCTATATGACATTCCCTGCAGGAAACTTTGTTTTCCAAAGTCTTCACCTTGACAACACCACCTCCTCCTTTCTCTAACATTTTTCTCATCATTCCATATCATAACTGCCTGCTTAATAGTCTGATATGTGCTTAAAAATTAGCATGCTTCCCTTCTCATGATGAACTCTGACTCCATCAATAAAATGAGGATAATAAACATTGGCTGGAAACATCAGGTAGATAATACAAGAGGGTTCAGTTCTTTGTGCATGGAGAATCTGAAAATAGTGGTTAGCTTTACAGGTTGTCATGGAGAAATTGTCTAGGTAAGAATTTCTAGTTAAGACTGGCAATACCTTAACTAACTTTTTATTTGGAATTGCAATAATCTTAGAAACATACAGCCAATTACAACTTGCCCAAAATTTTATCATATGCCTTTAGGAACACCCACATATATTAGTAGAATGAGATGGAGTGAGAAACTTAGAATCTGACAATACACCTATCCACTCCTTAGTCACTTATTGAACTGCACACTGCAAAGTATTCCCCGGGTCCTCTTGGTATTAGAAATAACTCTAATTATAGGGCACTTCTGCTACAGCGTGGATCTTGTTACTGAGTGCTCTCTCCTCCCTCTTTCCCCTCTGTCATGGATTATTAATGATGGCCGGCTGTGATTTATTAGCTGTCTTGCACAGTGCTTCTTAAGTGTATCATTGACATTAGCTAATTGCCAATGCCATAACCTTGCCATATTCCCTGTCATGCTGCTTTCTGTTTAAACACTTGCTGTTTCGCCCAACCTTCATTCATCACTGATCTTCTAAAAGACCAAACAAATACAGTGCTGCCTACTATTCGCTATTTATAGTGGCACTTCGATTCAGCACATTTAAAGTCTGAAGTTTGGCTTCAAGGAAGCTCAAATATGTTCTATATTGTCATGCATGTAGTGTTAAATTCGCTTTCAAGTTTTAAAAACAAAGTAGTTTATATAATATAGAATGCTATAGCCTGAAATGATAAACTCATTGCCACTTGGAAAATGGAAGGTCACACTGATCTGTAGTTTGTACCTTATGTTTTGAGTGATGTGTAACAAAAGCATGATGCCTAGCATTTTATCTTCTGACAACTCCAAATATCTGTGGTAAATGATGTTCTTAATAATAAACCCGAGGAGCCCAAAGATCCTGAAGATTCCAATAGTAATGGTCTATGTCACTAAATAATATTCATATTTTTGTAGTCTGTGTAGATTTAGTACTGAGTACAATTTACTTTTAAGCCTTTAAAAATGTAATGCATGTGCTGTATGGCTGTTCTAAGTGTCTGTTTGCAGCTGTTCATTGTCACGGGTCTCTTTTTCTTTACAGAGTATCCTGTATATGCACAGTTGTTGTTATACCCTAGGCATTTGCTTCTTTCTCATGTAGATGGATTTTTTTTTGGTTGAGAATTAATGAGTCATGTCAGAACCAAGAAAAAAAACATATACAATGTATATGTAGACAATTATTTCCTTCAAGTTATCACTAGGGAGAGTCTGAGATCTAATTTCCCGCGAACTATCCCTTGTAGTTTAATAGCAATAAATGTGAGCATTGCTCGTATTCATTTTAAACAAGACTTCTAGCTTATGTGTATACTCTGCAGGCCAATCACAGTCTGCTTCCTTCCTTTGGAGGAAGCTGAATTGTTTGAGATCCTGTATAAGCAAAACATAGTACTCGTATTGAATCTTTGGAGTTTTTTGGTAGGGGTTTTTGTTAGTTATTTTAGTAGGCCTCCCATAAATCTGTTCTTTTTTATTATTCTATTTACCAACACAGCTATTGATACCCAGGGTACACATGAGATCCTCATAACTTGTTCATCTTTTCCTTGTCCTGACTTCCACACCTACCATCCCACTGCCACTGGCAATCATTGCTTTACTCTGCTTCTATGAGTTTAGTTCTTTTAGATTTTACAGATATGTTTGATCATAGAATATTTTCTTTCTTTGTCTGGTTTGTTTCATTGAGCATAATGCCCTCCAGCTTAATCCATATTGCTGTAGATGGCAGAATTCCATCCTTTACATGGATGAATACTATTCTCTCTCTCTCTCTCTATCTCTCTCTCTATCTATCTCTATCTCTCTCTCTCTCACACACACATACACACACACCACCACCACCACCACCACCATATGGATATACCAGATGAATGAGTATCACAATCAAGAAGGTGTCATATTGTCATATATTGGCTATTATGTACATGCTGAATCAGATATCTCTTCAAAATACTGGCTTTCCCCACTAACTAATCCAGGAAAAGAACATGTATCTTTATTATTATTGATATTATTATTATTTTGATGTTGAGGATTAATACCAGGGTCTCACACATGTTAAGCACACATACTGCTACACTCAGCCCTGTAACATCATCTTTAGTTTAGACTTTATTGTTTCAAAATAAACTAAGATTTTAAAAAATTTATTATTTTCATGCCATATGTATGAGTATATTGCCTGCATGTACGTAAATGTACCTGTGTCATGCAACACCTGACGACATCAGAAGAAAGCATCAGATCCCCTGGGACTGGAAATTATAGACGGTTGTTAGCTGCCATGTGGGTGCTGGGAATTGAACCCAGGTCCTCTGCAAGAGCAGTCAGTTCTCTTAATCACTGAGCCATCTCTCCAGTCCTAAAATAAACTAAGATTGTAAAACTTGTTGATTATACTTGTAAGAGATGATGAAAGCTAAAATGTTTTGCTTGCCTTTTAAAATTTTTTTAAATTTATTTAATAACCACATGATTAGAAGGATCATTTCATTACAGCTTTAACATATTCAATAACAATTTCCAGAACAAAGATACATCTCTTTCAAAAGTGGCTGTAAATTTTTAGGTTCACAGACGAATTAATACAGTTATACAATATTGAACTCTGTATAAAAAAGATCTCCTTTTCATTTTAAAATATACCGTTTCCTACAGAAAGACTCATTTTTAATGCTACTAACAGATGTTTGCACATGCGTCTCAAATCTCTATGTATCTGATTATTACTAGTCATAGTTGGTTACACTTGGATCCTTTGCACCTGAGTATGTATATAAAGTCATCAGGTAGATTTCAATGGTAATGTTTATCACCTCTACTAATTAACATGAAGTAAATTTTTATGCTTCCTCCTCAAACATAACTCATTTTTTAAATTTATTGATTTTTTTGTGTGGATGGCCTTTTTAAAACTTTAAAAATTTTTTTATGTGTATGAGTGTTTTGCCTGCATGTATATAAATGCACCACATGCCTGTGGAAGCCAGAGGAGGGCTTTGAATCCCCTGGAACTGGAGTTATCGATGGCTGTTAGCTTCCCTGTAGATGCTGGGAACCAAACGCAGGTACTCTGCAAGAGCAGCCAGTGCTCTTAACCACTGAGCCATCTTTCCAGCCCCTGCTTGACTTTTTACTTGTCATGTACAAACTGAGCAATCAGAAGCTGATCATATTTATATTTTCTAGTAGCAGAATTGTGGTAAAAATTAAATGGTTCCTTTCATGTGTGTCAACCTGACTAGACTAAGAATACACAGTTTGTAAAACATTACTTCTAGGAATACCTGTGAGGGTTTTTTCTTGCAGAGATTAGCATTTCATTCAACAGACTGAATAGAGATCTGTCCTCCCTAATGTGAGTGGGGATAGGTCAGTTGGTAGAAAGCCTAGATAGAACCAAAAAAATTGGGAAACAATGTATTTGCTTTTCCTTTTGGAGCTGAGACAGCCACCTTCTACCCTTCCACCTTGGACCTGCGAGGCTTCAGGCTTATGGGCTTGGGGACTTCTCAGGCTTCCAACTTCCACTGAAAGTTACACCATCGATCCCCTGGAACTCAGGCCTTCGAACTTGGCCTGAATAATATGATCAGCTTCTGATTGTTCAGTTTGTGCATGATAGGTGAGAGAATTTTTTGGACTCCTAATTGCATGAACCAGATCTCCTAATAAATCTATCAATCCATCCATCCATTTATGCTATTCATTTTGTTTCTCTAAAGAATTCTAATGAATGCAAAAATTTTGCCCTAAACAAAAAGGTTCTATTTTTCAGAGTGGGGGATGGGGGTGGAGAGGGGGATAAGAAAAAATAGGAGAACAAAATCTATAAAATCACTTCTTTCTTGAATTCTCGACTGTCTGCTTGACAGGATCTGGAATAAGAGACATGCCTCTGGGAGGGTCTGGGAGAGTGTTTCCAAGAAGGATTAACTGAGGGGACCACTCTCCTCCAGCATGGCAGCACCTTCAGTCTGAGGACAAAGTTTACAGCTTGCCTGCCTGCCTTAGCTTCTTGCTGATGAGTGTATCTGACCTGCTGCTGCTGCTGCTGCTGCTACTGCCATCTTTTTCTGACAACAGAACACAGGTCCTCCCAACATAGCAGAGACTCTCTAGGAATCCTTCAGGCCTACAGCACCAGACAGGGACTGCTAGGCATCTAGTTTCACAGACTGAGTAGGTGCTGGCTTCTCAGCCTACCTAGTATGCAAATGGATATTGCTGGACTGCCCAGCCCCTGTCATGTAAACCAACCTAATAAATCTCCTTTATAATATATATTCATTCTATTGGTTCTATTCCTCTAGAGAGCCCTGACTAATATAGCTAGAACCTCTATTAGCATTTTAGATGCCATCTTTCCAATCATCTGTTTTATGTCCCCATAGCACTAGCTATAACCCCTTTGTTTTTTAAAATATTTTATTTACTATTTTTATTTTATGTGTACGAGTGTATTGCCTGCATATATGTGAGTACGCCCATGTTGTGCAATGCCACGGAAATCAGAAGAGGGCTTCAGATTCCCCTGGAACCGGAGTTAAGGATGGTTCATAGCCACCATGTGGGTGCTGGGAATCAAACCTGAGTCCTCTGCAAGAGCAGTAAGTGCTCTTAACCGCTGAGCCATCTCTCCAGCCTGCTATAACCCCTTTGTAGTAACAGTCCCCATGCTTGATCTCTTAGCTTGATGTTTGTTTTTTTTACAGAGACTGGAATCTTCTAGGAGCAGAGTTACCCCTTAAGCACGGCCCTATCTGAAATGCCTGTGGTAGTATCTAGCTTAGACAAGCAGTCAGCAAATACTGTTTATGGACAGATGACTGTTTTCTATCTATGTATGTATATGTATATATAATTGTAATAAATTATTGTAATAAATATTTTATATAGATTTTTGCTTCCAAAACCAATACTTTCCAATACATATTTCATACATTTCAAATTAAGATATTTTCATTGCCTAATTGAAAGTATTTTCTCTAGTGACACATTTTTTAACCTCCTACTCCATTTTCACTTAAATGTACTTAATAAATCTTCAAGTAAATCCCTTGCAACATAGTGCATATTTCATGCCAGATCATATGCACAGTAAAGAATTCAACAGAGCCAAGTGTGGCTATCTAGCACAATACATTTATCTAAATATTGATAATGCTGTAGTGGTTTTTCCAAATTTATGGTGGAGTAGCATTCTTTTAATGTGTGACAGTTTCTACGAAAACAGTACAATCCAATGCTTGCACAAGAATACCTCTCCCCCTTCTTTCCTTCCCTGTCTTCCCCTCCTTCCCTTCTCTTTTCTCCTCATCTTTCGTCTCCTCCTTCCTTTCCTCCTCCTCCTCCCCTTCCTCCTCTTCCTTCTTAAAAGAAGGTTAAAATTAGGACAGAACAAATCCACTAGTCTATGCAGAGGAGTCTCTTAAGAAAATTTAAAATCAATACATAATTATAATGGATGCAGGTGTTTTTTAAAAAATATTTTATTTATAATTTTTTATGTGTATGAGAATATTGCCTGCATATACATAAGTGCATCTGTGTCGTGAATGTTTGTGAAGGTCAGAAGGGGGCATCAGATCCCCTGGAACTGGAGTTAGGATGGTTGTTAAATGCCATGGGGGGTGCTGGGAATTGAACACGGGTCCTCTACAAGAGCAGCCAGTGCTTTTAACCAGTGAGTCATCTCTCCAGCCCCAATACGTGGGTATTTTAATGTGGAAAAAAATGTAAAGAATTCTTATTTTTGATAATAGTATTTTTCTCTCACTAAACTGTCCAAACTGATCTTGAACTTAAAATCCTCCTGCCTCAGGCTCCAGAGTATCTGGTATTATAGGACTACATTACCAGTCCCAGTTTATTCTCTGAAATCTTTGCTACCTAGCACACTCTTCTTCCCTAGGTTTTCATCCTAAGTGATTCAATCTCCTAGATGGTCTAGATATCTGCCTCACATGTGTCCGGTACCCTCCAGGGTCTCCCTTTTCACACTTCACCCACCCATTCCCACAGAACTAAGAAACAATAGAAAACACGATACCTTTGGAATGACTAGCAAGTATTCTGTGCTGTGATCAAATCTTACTCTCACCACAATTATCCTAAGTGTCATAGATTTCCAGACCATGGATCTCTTATCTATCTCCTGGTCACCTTCTTGCTTCATACCTTTCTTATGCAGCTAAGTTGCAAGACTCTAACACTTCAATATTCTCTTTCCAGTATTCTAAACTCTAGCTCAATTGTTCATATGTTCTACCTACTGGATTGTTACCTACCCTACATGAGTTTATTTATCTATTTATCTCCATGCAGGCCCTGGCATTGTGCTGATGAAAATCCTACATTGTGCAGGCTAATATTGCCATACATTTGTGACTATTAACCTTAACCCTCACATGACGTACAATGATTTTTATGTTAAATTGCTAACCTGCCAATCCCTTGCCATGGTTATTCCAAAATATTTCCCACTATTTTCAAAATCTGATAAATTGATATTATTCAGGATTTGCAAGAGGACTAGAACCAACAGAATATATTCAATTACAAGAGGGGATTTATTGGCTTACACAACTGGAGACTGATTGCCTACAGTGGCTGCCTACAGGCTACATAGGGAATACATAGCTTAGTCCAAAGAAGTTGGAAGTCTCAGAACAAGAGAGCCCCAGTTTGAGAGGAGACTAGAAGTCCTCACAGAGTTGTTAGCTCAATTCTATGTTTAAAAGAGGAAGAATCTAGAGTCTGACTGCTATGCTAACAATAGCTACAAAAGACCACCTGCTCAGGAAAGGTTGAGAAAGGACACATATGGATTTCCCCTGCGTCCACCTTTTCCTCCCTTCAGGCCCCAGCCTACTGGATGGTGCTGCCCACAGTCAGGGCAGGTCTTCCCCATATGCCAGTCTTCTCTGGAAACATATTCATAGGCACATTCAGAAGCATGTATTGCTGATGTTTTAGATGTCTTACAATCCAGTCAAGTTGACAATCAACTGTTTATTTGGCTTTGTTTTGTTTGAGACAGGGTGTTACTATGTATCCAAGGCAAGCCAGAAGTTGTGACTTTTCTCATCTCAGCCTCTAGCTTGTTGGGATTATGGATGAACACCACCTGGCCCAGCTCAGCAACCAAGATTAACCATCACAACTCTCTTTACTTTCAAAGGTTTCAAAATTCTCAGAAGATTGTCTTGTCTTGGAGTTTACTGCAAAGAATAACCCAGGTATATGTGAGTTAATGCTACCAATTTGGGAAATAGAGAGCTGGTGTTCTGGATCTGATGTCTGTCTTCTCAATGAAACATGGAACAAAGGCAGGAGACGAAGGGTAAGGGAAGGCATGTGGTGGAGAAGATCACTAGCAACAGATACCCACACTAGCTCCATTTTGTGGCTTTTTCATCTTAAACACATGCATACTCAAAGATAAGTCCAAAATTATGATGCATTTTTGTCTCTTAGCAGAAAGACAAGAGAATAATAATGCCCAGTGTTGAAGATGAGGGAAAAATCAGGACTCAGAGTGACTCAGAAGACCCGTGTACTGTCTGCCAGTGAGTATCAAAAGTAATTCCAGTACTAGAAATTTCTCCTAAAGAAGAAATTGAGAAGAGTGTAGATCATGACAGTTTCTAAAACATTTAGAAACAACTTAATATCCATTACTTGAGCAATAAAGTACAGTGTATTTGTACAAGAAAATGCCATGAATTTTTTTAAATAAAAAATATCAATCTATATGTATCAACATAGTAACATAGAAAGAGATTCACAATGCAGGCAAATACAGTATCAAATGGTATGCATATTATGTATGATTCCATATGTGAAAATCTTTATTTCTATATAAGAAAAGTCTGAAAGAAGGTATAAACAGAGACCCCCCAAAAGAATAAGGATATGTAATTGAATGTTAAACATGACTGTGAACCCAACTGCAGCTGCTCTCATTTTGTTTCTATTTTCTTTGTATTTTCTAATTACTTGGTCTGATGTATTCTCTCTGTCTCTCTGTGTGTGTCTGTCTGTCTGTCTGTCTCTCTCTCTCTGTCTTGCTGTGTAGGTTCAACTGATCTGGAACTCAGTATGTAGCCTGAGCTCTCCTCAGACTTGGGATTCTCTGCCTCTGAGCACTTGGATTACAGGTATGTGTCACCATGCTTGGTTACACTGTTCTTTAATTAATTCATTTGTTTATTTTTATGGGAATGTGTGTGTCGTACATGCATTTGCATGTGCATGGGTCTGCATGTGCGTGAGACTGGAGGCCCAAGACTGACAGCAGGATTCTTCCTTAACCACTCTTCACTGTTAACTGAGGCGGGATCTCGCAAATGAAACTAGGGTTTGCCAATACATTTAGCCTATTCAATCAGTTTGCTTCAGTGATCCCCTGCCTCCACCTTCTGAGGGCTGGAATTATAAGCAACCGACATGCCCCCTTGGCTGCTGGCTCTGAGGATCCGAACCCCAGTCCTGACACTTATGTGGCAAGCATTTTAGGGACCAAGTTGTCCCTCAGTGCTTTATGCTGCTCTTCTAAGGAAAAAAGGTTATCTTTAAATTTAAAAATTCAACGCTAAATAATATGGGCACCATACACCAATGTTCATATCAAACTGCATACATAATGGATCGCCCATAATAAAGGGGAAAGCATTTTGGAGCTGGGGTAAACAAAAAACTATGTTGTGCTTAGACCACCACAGGCTTTTATCCTTCTGTGGTACTCTGCTAGAAACTTGAAAGTGTTAATGCGGCTCTCTAAACACCCAACTAAAAGTAAGATATAGTATGCTAAAAATGGCCCTTCAGAAATGAATAAATGCCCAAATAAAGACCAATTAGTGTGGCCTTCTAAAGAGTTGAGAGTAAGAAGCTATTCTTAAGAGTGGGCCTTGGTCCAAGTCCTTTTAGGTATTCAGGTCTTTCCAATGGACTCAGCTCTGGTTAGGACTTTTGGGACCTCGGTACACAATAAAGTGCCTTTTGTTTAGAAGACTCACCAAAATGGATGATGAAACAGTTAAATAAATAATAATATAGTCAAGAGTCGACTGGAAGTATTCCCATAAAGGCTCACATATTGAAGGCTTTATCACAATGCAGCAGTGCTCAGAGGTTTGACTTTTGGATGTTAATTGGATCAGGAAGATTCTAACATTCATATGTCAATGATTTGATGGCATCATTTGGGATGGTAGAAAATTTAGAAGGTACAGTATCTCTCACTCTCTCTTTCCAGGAAGTAAAAGGACTGCTCACCTATTGAACTCCACCATGATGCTCTACCTCACCACAGTCCCAACAGAGCTAACTGACCTTAAACCAAAACCTCTGATATCTTTTTTTTGTGACAGATTTTTTTCTTTTTCTTTTTAAATAAATAATCTATTGAGAATTTCATACATGTATATAAGGTGTCCTGATCAAACCCATGCCCAGTCTCCCCTCCAATTCCTCCCATATCGCCCCATCACTTTTTTTTTCTGATAACTTTGTGCACTCTTTCTTCTTCTTTGATTTATTTTCTTATTTTTCATGGGGCTTTTGGCTACTCTAACATTCCCTCCTCTGAAGAGGTAACCCTAAAATCTTTTAAGGATTAGATAAAAGCTCCCAAATATTTTGGACATTTTTGG
Organism: Nannospalax galili; assembly: GCF_000622305.1. Classification (NCBI taxonomy): domain Eukaryota; kingdom Metazoa; phylum Chordata; class Mammalia; order Rodentia; family Spalacidae; genus Nannospalax; species Nannospalax galili. The sequence continues at coordinate 2,426,914 of NW_008342636.1, read as the reverse complement.
CCTTTGGAACAGAGTATGTTGCTAAGAGGCCCAAGGATATTGTGACTTTTAGCCAAGAAACTTGCTACTTTTCTTTGGGATTTTTTTTTTCCCTAACTGCCTAGCCAATTCCTACCTCCTGTTCTTGAATCACGCCATCCTCTGAAGAGGTTATCCAAACTGCCAACAGGGAATCGAGACGCAGACTGCTCTGGCTTCTTGCATGCTGAACAGGGATGCAGGGTGAAGCAATTGGAGCACCCATTCAGTGAGTCTATCTAAAAGACTTCCAAATTGCAAAGCTTTTATCTGTAGGGGGAAAAGAAAGACATTGAATCGTGAATAAGAAATGTGAAGGAGAAGTAAAGACAAGAGTAATTAGTATTACAAGTTCTAGACAGGGAACTAGAAAAAAGTCAGAACAGGGCAATTTTCAAGTGTTCATATAAGAGTCCATTGGAATTTCTTGACGAGAGCTTCAGAAAGCATCCCTCTGTTGGGCTCCTCCTCATTTTTCTTTTGTCTTCCAAGGCTGGACTCTAGAGTGATAGATTCAGGATTTGCTTTCAGGTATTTTGATAGCTGTTGGAGAGGTTAGAATCAGTGTCAGTTTCCTCTCATGGGCTTCTAGATAGCGGGAGAAAACAAATTTATCCATCATTTTAGAACAATAGCTACAGGTGGGCACTACAGTATTGGAAACCAAGATTTGAAGTCTTACATCTGAGCAGCACTTTCTGGTTAAGAACAAAATCATCAATGAGAAATAATTGTCTAAATAATTTTTATATAGACTTAAGCCTGAGGTCTGGGAAGTGTAATCCTTTTAACTCTTAAAGAAATATACTGATGACTTTACTCTTTGGTTATACTTTCCTTTTGGGTGTTTAAGACCATACAATTGGCCCAAATAAATCAATTTATTTTTATACTTAAGCCCATTTGAAGATCTGTTTCTCAGGGGTCACATGGGCTTGGGAGGAGCTCCTGGCTCCTTTCTTTTACCAGTTCAATCTATGTGAAGATAAGTCAATGGTCCTACTCAACCATGTCTGGCTTCACTTGGAAGAATGGATGAGATATTTCCTCTGAGTTGACCCTCCTCTTTGTAGACTGGACACTGGTTCAAGTCCATCTCATGGGGTCTCCATGTCCTCCCCGAGGAGGTGGAGACTCACCCCAGTTACAGGACATTTTGAGAAATGTTCCATAGTCCCCCGGAACCTAGTTGACCTTGGAGGGCAAGGGGCAAAAACTGTCCTTTAAGTCCCTCTGACCACATTAGTATAGGCCTCAAACTATTGCTGTTAAACATCCAATAAGGTTAGTTCCATCAGTCTGACACTTTTAATTATCATATGCTGTATGGATAAGGCTTGGGTAAAAAAATCAAATATTCTCAGATAAACCTTGACTAGATATGTATTTTGTTCCTTAAACCAGTTAACTAAACTATGACCAAAGAAATTTTTTGGGGGGTCTTTTTGAGACAGGGTCTCCTGTAGCCCCAGTTGGCCTAGAACTCACTGTGTAGACCAGGCTGGGCTTGAACTCATGGAGATCAACCTGTCTGTGCCTCCTGAGGGCTGGGATTAAAGAAATTTGAAGACTATGTATATATTATTTTTGTCTCTTCCTTTATACATCATAACAAACCTACTCAGACCTTCATCACTTGCTTAGGCTTTCTCATTTTTTCTATTTTGGAAAATATCTCAATTTCCATATCCTTTTAACATCTTTTACATGCTCATTTTCTTTTTTTGAAATAATTATGAGACACACTAGCATTAACAAATAAATTTTCCATCTGTTGTGAGACTTCTTTTCCTGGGGATGCTAAGGAATGCTTATTCCCTTTTAAGGTTCTAGTGTCAAGCCAGTGTTTGATTAAAGTTTTACTGGGGAACCAATGAATTTACTGAGCTTACTTACAGAGATGACTGAGGGGTTGCTGAGGTGTATGTATGACCTGAGCTATGCACACTGGAAAGCCTTTACTCAGCATGGGTCATGCCTTCTCTTCCTAGCCTTCCCCAGATTGTATACTTTACCCTCCCCAAATCCAGGAGGCCATGTATGATTATGGTCAAATTACATACAATTGGCTGGGAAGAGTTGCTGGATAATCCAGTGAGGGTCCAATGACCCTGCATGACCTTCCTTTAATGAATGAGCACAACTGTCAACTGTCCATTGTGTGTTCTTGACACCTTTGTCAACAAGCCCAATTGTGATGATGTTTAGTGATCAGGCTCAGTTGAAGTGATGATAGCAGTTATTTCATGCAGAAGGGACTGCTGTATAGCATCATCTTGTTAAAAGGACCTGGATTTTAAAAAGATTTGGTGCTAGGATCCACATTTGAGGGAGAACATATGTCGTTTGTTTTTCTGAGTCTGTGTTACTTCACTTAGCATAACAGTTTCTAGATCCATCCATTTACCTACAAGTTTTCATGATTTCATCTTTCTTTACTGCTGAGTAAAACTCCATCGTATAAATGAACCACATTTTCATTATCCACTCGTCAATTGAGGGACACTTTGGTTGCTTCCCTCTCTTAGCTATTGTGAAAGAGCAGCAACAAACATGGTTGTACAAGTGTCTCTACAATAGGATGATTCCTTTGGGTATATGCCCAGGAGTGGTATAACCGGGTCATATGGTAGGTTCATTTTTAGTTTTTTTAAAGAGTTCTCCACATTGTTTTCCATAGAGGTTGCACGAGTTTGCAATCCCATCAGCAGTGAATGATGTTCCCTTTTCTCCACATCCTCATCAACATTTGGTATCATTTGTTCTCTTGATCCTAGCCAGTCTGACTGGGGTGATACCTTAAGGTGGTTTAATCTGCATTTCCCTAATTACTAATAATGTTGAACACTTTTTGAGATGTTTCTTAGCTATCTTAATTTCTTCCTTTGAGAACTATCTGCTTAGAGCTTTAGCCCATCTTTTAATTGGGTCATGTGGTTTCTCGATTCTTTGTTTTTTGAGTTCTTTATATACTCTGGATGTTAAACCTCTGTCAGATATGTCATTGGTAAAAATTTTTTCCCATTGTGTGGGTTTTATCTTCACTTTTTTGATTGTTTCTTTTGCTGTACAAAAGCTTTTTAGTTTAATGAGGTCCCACTTGGTGATTGCTGACCTTAATTCCTGAGCAACTTCTGTCCAATTTAGAAAATCCTTTCCTATACCTTTATCTTATAAGTTACTGCCAATATTTTCTTCTAATAGTTTCAGGGTTTTCAGTTTCACATTGAGGTCTTTAATCTGTTTGGAGTAGACTTTTGTGCAAGGTGAAAGATAAGGATCTAGTTTCATTCTTCTACAGGTGGAGATCTTTTTGCCAGCACCATTTGTTGAAGATGCTGTCTTTCCTCCATTGTGTGTTCTTGACACCTTTGTCAAATATCAGGTGGCTGAAGTTGCCTGTACTTGGGTTTGGATCTTCAATGATGTTCCATTGATCTATGTGTCTATTTTTGTGCCAGTACCATGCTGTTTTTATGACTATACCTCTATAGTATATGTTGAGATCTGATATAGTAATCCCCCCAGCATTGCTCTTTGTGCTCAGGTTTGCTTTGGCTATCCAGGGTCTTTTGTGCTTCCATAAGAATTTAAGGACTTTTTTTTCTAATTCTGTGAAGTATGTTGTGGGGATTTTGATTGAGATTGTGTTGAATCTATATATTACTTTTGGTAGGATGGTCATTTCCACAATATCAATTCTTCCAATCCATGAGTATGGGAAGTCCTTCAATCTGGTGTCTTTCTTAATCTCTTTCTTTAACAATTTAAAATTTTCATTGTAGAGGTCTTTGGTGTCTTTGGTTAGCTATTCAGGAGTATCCACAGACACCCAATTCATGTTCTAGTCAGATACACTCAGGCTTCCTTCACCATGTGAGGGAGTCCAGTGGGAGGTCAGAACTCAGCACTCCCTGGCCGCGGTCTGCTGAAATCAGAGCCTCTACACTGATGGAGGTTGAAACCCACCCTCTCAGGCTGTCTGCTAAGATCTCAGCCTTGGCCTACCAAAGCCAGATGCACCCTGGGGCCTTTGGAGGGGCCTCACAAAATCCCAGGTAGAGGGATGTGTATGGCACAATCAGGGGAAGCTCACCACCATGTGGAGGCAGGATCCAGGGGCTCTCAGGCAGTTTCCTGTGTTCTCAGGCCCCCTGACACAGGGAATCCAGAGGGAGGCCAGAATTCAGCACTCTCTGGCAGTCTTCTGAAATCAGACAAAACCTTTGAAATCTTGAACCAAAATAAACCTTTCCTTCTTTAAATTGTTTTCCTCCAGTATTTTGTTACAGCAACTAATAAAGACGTCTTCAGAAATTGTGTATGATGAAATAATGACAACAGCAATGATAATACTAGTGAAAGTAAAGCAATAGTTGTTTCAAGGGAAGGCAATTACACAACTCTTCACAAGTTACTAAAATTGACATGAAGAATGGCATCAGAAAAACAAATACTGACTTTAATCCCAGCACTCTCAAGCAGAGACAAGAGGATCAGAAGTTCAAGGACAGCCTGGATTACATGAGACCCTGTCTTGACAAAAGCAAAAGGCAAAACACTGTCTTAGTTTGGGCTGCTATAATACATGACACAGACTGGGTAGCTTAAACAACAAATATTTCTTTCCTTGTTTCTGAAGCAGCAGTCATACATGATTAGGTCCTTGGAGAGAAGTTTCTCTTCCTGCTTATGTTCTCAAAAGGCCTTCCTTGAAGCATGTCTTCAGAAAGAGCCTATATTTCTTCTCCTTTTTTATAAGGACATAAATTCCATTTCAGAGACTCAATTTTTATGACTCTGTCTAAATCTTACTATTTTCCAAAGGCCTCATCTCAAGATGGCATCATTCTGGGAACTAGGGAGAAGACAGGAATTTGAGGAGGAGACAGAGCACATTGACTCCATAGCAAATGCCTACATAACTTACAAAGGCCAGATTCCTTAGCTATGTTATAATAGATTACACACTAGACAGTCTCATTTTGTTATAAAATGAAAAACTGGGTCAATTAAAGATGGGTTGCCATCATGAGTGTTGAGAGAGAGGCATCAGCAAGGCACAGGAGCAAACATCTCTAATCCCAGTAACTTGGGAGGCTGAGGCAGTAGGTCACAAGCTCAAGACCTGCTTCAGCTACTGAGGAAGTTCAAGTCAGTGTGGGCAACTAGAGAGAGAGAGAGAAAGAAGAAATTTGGCAGCACCTACTCAATGTGCTCAATGAATATGAGATGCTCAAACCCTAAGACTCACTTTGGGTCTGTAGCATGTGACCTTACTTTGGGGGCTGATAAATCAAATTGGTATAGGATGGTATCATTGGGTATTTAAACATTACAGCTTTCCATCTTCCCCTGCAAGCCACCTCCACCCTTTCTCTCATTCCATGTTCACTACATAGATTCTGATTGTAATGTGCTTTCCCATGCAGATTTCCCACAGGGAAGGAATGTGCTGCTTTTGCAGCTTGAACAATCCACGGGACTGCTACATTTCCTTTCTTAGCTAGCTGTCATTCCCATTGTCATAAGTCATCTTTTCTGAGCTCGGCTGGTGTATGTTGGCTATCTGGAAGCTAAATATAATTAAGAATGCTAGTCAAACAGAATGAAATTTTCTGACAATTTTACTCATTCGTAGAATTTCACTCAGTATTCTTCAACCCAAACTCTACCGTCCCCAAGGATGATTAAAAGATTAGGTGCCTGACCCACCCTGCATTTTAACCTCTAGGCTCTTTGACACTTGGATTTTCTATTGTTTTTTTCCTTCTGTCTGCCTAAGATAGCTTCTCTCATGGCCTGCATAGTCACATTTAAAAGCAGTTGATCCTGCAAAGCTTCACCTATGAGTGCAGTCTGTCCACTTCAACGTACTAGATCATTTCTCTCAAGTCAATGCCTCTTAAGATTGAGTCAGAACAATACAGGGTTTTCTCATAGATTTTAAATGTCATTTTCTAGATATTTTTACTCATTTATTATTTTTTTGCAGTTAAATATGCCTAACACAATATTGACCATTTTCATAGTTTTAAGCTGCATTTCTCAGTGGCATTGGGTGTACCGATATTGTACCATTACTCATTTCCAGAACTCCTTTTTTTTTTTTTTTTTTTGAAATTAATTGATCTTTATTGCCAAAATCTGACTTCCAGTGTTGGGGAGGACATATTTCTTCCTGCAAAGGGCCTGGCAGTCAGTGTCTACATTGTTGTAATTTTTGCTGCTCAGGGAACTATTTAGGTATTCACTTGAAGGTTAGCAGACATGGCCTCTTTTATGTAACAAAATAATGATAAATGTGATACACTGATTTCCGTTAGCATTTCTGTTACTGTAGCTAATGTTCCATGCCTGTCATGTACTGTATGATCATGGCCTTTCTTCCCGGCCCTCAGACAGCAGGGATGACAGCCAGTTCCCACAGCTGCCACATCTTGATTTTGAGTTTCTGCATAAGATTTTCCTTCAATTTTTCCATTTCCTTTTCCATTTCTGTCTGTTCAACAGTGAGAAGAGATTTGTGCTTCTCCTGAAGGACTTTCATATTAGTTAATGTTTCTTCTTTTTCCTGGTTTTTTGTTACATCTTTCTGCCAGTGATGAAACAAAGACTGAACCAGCTGAGCATATTCAGAATAAAGCTCCTCCCTGTACTTTTGCTGGTCTTTTAAAATATGGCTAACTTTTTCATTCAAGGTTTGGAAAGAACCGTTTAAATCCCACTGCAGTTGCTTTCTCAATGTAAGAAAGGACTGCACAGTATCCTCTTGAAGTTCTTTAAACATCTTCTGAACCTCCCTCCTCAGCTGTTCCTCTTCTTGTGATGATGAACTACTGGCATCATCACTGTCATCATGGTCTGTTCTATAATCTGGAATTTGTGGAGCACTGCACTCAAAGTCATCATCAGATGCCAAATCTATATCCTCTCTCGGGCACTTTGCAGTTTTGCTGGTAGCCTTCTTGGGTAGTATGTCTACTGTCTCCCGGCACTAGACTTAACTTCTAAATCCGCACATGTCTTTCTCCTCAATGGCATCGTCTTTCTCCTCGGCAGCTTCTTGAACCTCTTTTTTTTTTTAACAGAGCATATGGTGAGGGTTTATTTACACAGGAGTGGGGAACCCCGTTTATGGCTGCACCAGAAAGTCCACATTCAAATATAGATCCTATAACTTCCCGACAGCCTCAGAAAATGGTGAGAGAGGTTCCTACTGGCATTCTCGGCTTATATATCCTTAGCTTCTCCCCCACATGCAGCTAAGGTAAACTAATTGGCTGGGAGGGGTAACTGACTCTCCCCTCAACTCCTGGGAAGGAGGTTTGACTATAACTTGCCAGCAAAGTGGTGGGAGGACACTTCCAGTTAACACTCCACCCCTTCCTCCAGCTATTACATTCTTTCTCCAGAACTCTTTTTATCATCCAGACTGTAGCTCAAAGCTCCACATTCATTAAACGACAACTCCCTTTTCCTCCCTCCTTGCAGACCCTGCCAATCACAGCTCTACACTTTGTGTTTCTATGAACTTGAGTACTCCAGGTACCTCACAGAAGTGGAACCATATAGCATTTGTCCTTTGATGATTAACTTATTTCAGTTAGCACAGTGCTCTCAAGGTTCAACTATATTGTAAAATGTGTCAGGATTTCCATAATTTTTTTGTCTGGATGATAACAGTGCATTGCTTGTATATGCCGCATTTTATTCATTTGACTGTCAATAAGCATTTAGTCTGTTTTCCCTTTTGGTTAGAATAATGCTGCTATAAGCATGGACATACTCGTTTACTTTTTGAGCCAGGGTCTCATGTATCCCAAGCTGACTTCAAACTCAGAGGATGACCTTGAGCTTCAGAGCCTCCTGTCTCCACCTCCCTAATTCTGAGATTATAGGTATGTGCCACCTCGCCAGTTTAATGCATTTGTGAGACTTGAACCTGAAGGGAAACCTCTGTCATGGCAGCTCATGGACAATAAGATAATTGCTAAGAAGTTTGGATCCTGGAAGGGCTCAAGATATGACAGAAAAAAATAAAAAAAGAATGAGGAACATAAACAGAAATGTGCCTTTGTCCCAATTTCTGCCAAACTGCTACATTATTGTGATCTTTGTCCTGTGATCATTTGTAACCACATGTTTATGTGTAAAAATTTGCTTAATTACCATGTATACACTACTTGCTTGCTTAAACTCTTGCATATGAGTAGACTATAAACTTCCCTAAAAACCTGAGCTGGGGGCTGATGCTATTTCATAGTGAGCCTAGTGTCAGCATGTTCAGATGAGTAAACTCAGTCTCCTTCACCTGGACCAGCTATTGGTCTCTTGATTTCCAGACGTTTCTGCAACACCTCTATTAGCTCCAAACCATAAAGCAATGCTTGTGTTGCAAATAAGCCTGTCTGAGACCCCCACAAACCCCAACCATAAAATTCTGCAAACAAGCCCTTCTGAGACCCTTTTGGGGGAGGGAGAATGCAGGCCCTAAATCCTGTATCAAACTCCCAGGACTCTATTTACACACACAGAAGTACTTAAACTCCCCTAATGTTTAGCCCAGATCCCTATTGCAGACTCCTGCTGGTCAGTAGTCACCCCTCATTGAATAATAATTGTATAAGGTTGGTTGCTTTCCTTTCCTACCTGTGACTCTTTCAACTCCTAATCCTTAATATTTTGGTGCCAAAACTCAAGACAGAGCTCTCTGCTTAAAACTCCAATCCCTAACATTTTGGTGCTGAAACCTGGGAGAGAGCTCTCAGCAGTGAGAGAGTTAAAATTCCTAATTCCTAACAGAACCTGGGGTTTTGTACATGATAGGCAAGTACTGTATCAGCTGATCTACATCCCTAGTCCTGATGATGCTTTTAAGGTTAAGCTATTTTATACTTGTAAAGTGATGTTTGTTTGTTGAGCATGCTGTCAGTGGTAATAAGTACTCCATTGTAGCCAACCCAATTTTAATGAACTCCCAAAGCTATGTAAGAAGTTTTAGACAAAATGTGGCTTTCCAATATAGGTGGTTATGAGTTTGCATGTGTGTGTGAGTGCACATGTGTATGTGTATCAAGACTAGACACTAAGTGTCTTCCTCAGTCACTCTCTACCTTAGTTTTTGAGATAGGATCTCACACTGAACCTGAAGATCAATTTGGCTAGGCTGGCTGGCCAGTGAGCTCCAGAGATCTGCCTGTCTCTGCCTCTTCAGAACTAAGATTGATTACAAATATGTGGCTATGTCGGGCTTTTTTTTTTAAAGTGTGAGATTTGGGGATCAGAGCCCAGATCCTCATGCCTGCACACCAAGAATGTTATCCCACTGAGCCATCCTCCCAGCCTTTGAAATAAAAGTTTCTTGGGAATTTTTAATGACTTGCATGACAAACTCTCCCTGCCTTCAGGTCCATAATAGAATTTTACTTTCCCTACTCTCCTCGAAGTTAGGTGAGTCTGTGAGGCTAGTTCTGGAGAATAGATTGCAAGAAACATGTGTGCACACTGCCTTTAGGCTAGAGAAATGTGCGTTTATGCCTTTGTCAAAGCTTTCTCCTCCTCTGTTAGTCAACTAAGGAGGCCTCCTGTTCCAGATGGCATAGCCACAGGATGACTCAACTGCTAACAAATAATCACTGAGTAGACATGTGGAAGGCATTTGGCCTGGAGACCTATCCAGAACTTCAACAGGCATTTTGTAAGAAGTGAAAGCAGGAAATAAATCACTAAGATTTGTGAGGTTATTTCTTTGTACAGTATAATCTAGCCTGTCCCTACTAATATAATAGTGAAATATTAAGTAAATTGTGAGTTGATACAGATTCATTAACCATATTTCTATTAAAATGAGGCTCATCTAGAAAATAGCAAGATACTAAGTAGAACATACAGCGTGTTACTGTGGGAATGACTTCTGCAATATGGACATGCTCTGGACAAATGACTTATACCTAACCTTCCAACCCAAAATTTAATCTTGTCTCAGCTTGTTCATAAACAAGCTCACTGCCTTGAGTTCCCCTTATAATCCAACAAATAGCACTCATGAACTTTCCTTGACCTTGACAATGTATGAGTGAGTGTGTGTGTATGTGTGTGTGTGTGCTGCATGTCAAGGAAGTGCTGCAAACAGAGGATATTGTTGAAAGCAACAAATTATTCCATTTGTGTTGCAAACAATAGATGGGATTAAATTGATAACATCTGTTTGTGTTGTTTATGTACTAGGTCAATAGGTGTCAGAAGGGACTAATCCTCTGATAAGACAATTGTGCTTTCACTTCCCTATTTCATACTGGATATACTGTTTAAATAAAGGAAAGAGTAAGCCCTTGTTCAGAGCACAGTTCTGAGAGAAATCTGAAGGAGCAGGTGCTCAGAGCAGTTTGGGTCCTTTCTTGGCTAACATAGATGTGAAGAGTCAGGCTGTCTTTAAATATTGCCGTAATGTGGCATCACACAGTACCCCTGCATACTATCATCTGTGAAAAATACAACTGAACACCTACATATGCATTGACCATCTGCCCAGTCATATAAAATCCTGGCTAGGATGGTTATCTCCAGAGAGAGGAAAGGTGGATAGACAGGTGTGGCTGTGAGGCATTCTCTACTGTTCACTTCCCCCCCCCCCTAATCATGTGCATGAGCTATTTGGAAATGAATGAATGAATGAATGAATGAATGAATAAATAAATAAACAAATAAATAAATAAATAAATAAACAAATAAATAAATAAAGTGAAATCTGGCATGGTGGTGCATGCCTGCAATCCCAGCAGCCAAGAAGCAGGAGGCTCATGAGTTTAAGCTAGGCTTTCTTAAAGACTTTTTCAAAAAAATGTATATTTTTTATTGGCTTTTTGTTCATTTCATACAAAACATCTTAATCATCTTTATGCCTCTCCCCCATCTATGCATCTCCATATCTGCCCCCCACAGGATTTTATGCATTTTGTCATATATGTTAAGGCCTATTGTAAAGACTCTATCTTTTAAAAATATTGACACATAAATGAAGCCAGTAGTTAGGTAATCAGAAGGAAAATAATAAATTTGAGAAGTCAAGCAGACTCAAGAGGGCCAGATTTCGTCTCTTGATCATTACTAATAGGCATTGACTGAACAAAATTCCAATCTTTGCTATACTGAAAAAAATTGTCCTTAGCAATTTGAAGTTGTTTTGAAGTAGTTAATATCTTTTATACATCATGAATTTCAATACAATTATTCCTTCAATTTTGTTTTGATACATGTACTTCTTTTAGATTAGGAAGCTTTAGTGAGGAAATGTTTCTAAAAAGATAACATCAGACCATGGAAAATACTAAGTGAAGTCCAATGATTTGGAGTTTACCAAGAATAATGATTTGAGAATTAAAGATCTTCATGCATTCTTAGAAAAATGTGAGCTGGGTGAGTGAGATGGCTCAGTAGGTAAAGATCTGCCACAAGCCTGGCAGCCTAGTTCAACCCCCAGAACCCCTGTAAAGATGGAAGGAGACAACCAACTCCACAAAGTTGTCCTATGACCTCCACCAATACACTGTGGCATAGCCCCATCTGCACTTATACCTCATTTATGTGCACAATAATAAAAGAATTCTTAAAATCACTTTATAGGAAATAGTTTTGGCTTTTAATTATGTAACATGTATATGACACTATTCTTGAGTTCTGTTTGGAATGTTAGGTTCAGAAGCATCAAAGCAATGGGGCTCATTTGTTCCAAGTTACTGTGTGTTTTGCCTAACATCTGTTTTGATCCTTTCTCTTCTTGTGATTTGTTATAAATAGAATTATTCACAGGAATGCTGCCATTCTTTTTCCTGAGGAGTTTGAAAAGAAAGATAGATCTTTTACCCATGAAAAACCAATAGTCATTCTCTAGTGTGTCATTGAACAATCTCTAATTTCTCAAATAGGTAAGAGGGGAGAAAACCACTTAGGGTACATACTAAGAGGCAGGGGACTTCCTTGTTCATAAAGAGCCCAGTTCTGTTTCTAGATAAAAGTTGGAGAGGTGTGAAGGACACTAAAGTAGCATGATGAGACAGAGAGTGTCAACTTTCTTCCTCACAGGCAAAAGTAGCCTAGTGACCCAGAAAGGGGTACAGGAGGCATCTTCAGGTAGCAGAGCTCTGCCTCCCCGTAACTACGCTATGCACACAGGTACAAGCAAAGCCACCCTGGTTTACAGATGATTAGATTTGGTCATAGCAAAGTCAAGAGGTTTTACCTCTCTAAGTTGCTCTTTGTAACTCTGCCTCCCCTCTATGGTCCAGACGATTTCTGACTAGTTCTTGTTCCTGCATCGTCTTATCATTTTCTGGACTGTTGTGTGTTGGCATCCTTTGTAGACTCTGTGTTAAAAAGCCTTCCCCCAGAACTTTCTAGTTACATATTTATTCCTGCTTTCTCAGCACCTGACACCACTCATTTTTTTCTTAGTTTTTGGCTTTCCCATCATAACAGATACTCACTCCTTGGTTATGGTACTTCTAGCTGCTTAGAAAAAAGTTTCATCTGTTCTCAAGATCATCTCGTGGAGTATCCCATCCTTGAATGGAATCTAGGCAAGTAATAAGGGAGATGTTTCAAGAAAATAAACACACCCAGGAAGTTATAGAATTAGCCACTTCCAGTATGGTAAGGAAAGATGACAACTTGTCAGTACTATATGATATTCTCTCATCAAAAATTAACTCTTGGAGATCACCCAGTAGGTAAAGCACATACTTGGCAAGCATGAGGACTTGAGTTTGATGCTCAGCATCTATATAAAAAACCATGCATGGTGGTTGTTGTGATTTGAATGTGAAATGTCCCCCACAAACTGATGTATTTGAATACTAGTGATACTGTTTAAGAAGGTTGTAGAATGCTTGGAGGTGGAGCCCTGTGGCAGAAGTAAGTCACTAGAGCTATGCCTTTAGGCTTTAGGGCCCATTCCAACATCTTGTTCACAATTTTTCTTCCTAAGCTGAACAGGGGTGCAATGTGGCCAATCAGCCTCCTGCTCCTGCCCCCATGCCTTTCCTGCCTGTTGCCATGTCTTCCCTAACATGATGAGTGTCTCCCTCTATAACTGTAAGCCAAAACAAGTCCTTTCTCCCTAAAGTTGTTTTTGTCAGGGTAGGTTATCACAGCAAGCAACATGAAAAGTAACTAAATCAGTGGTGTAACAACCATAACCCCATCACTCAGGAGGTAGAGGCAGAGGATCAGAAGATCAAGGTCACCTTGGACTACATAGTATGTTGGAGGCCAGTGTAGAATACATGAGAGTCTATCTCAGAGAAAAAAAAATGAAAGAAAGGAAAGAAGGAAGGCAGGAAAGGAGGAAGTGAAGAAGGAAGGGAGGGAGGGAGAGAGGGGGAGGGCTAAATCTCATTTCAATAAACTGCAAGAGAGTGTCAAACAATTTTCTTTTCATTTTACATTTAGGTTGATATTTATTTTTATGAAATAGACCACCTGCTAGTTTTCCTGACATTGGGGATTTGATTTGGGGGTGTATTTTAGTTGTGGGCTTTTGTTTTCTTTTGTTGTGAGGTGGGGGAAGGCTTCTAGTATGTTGGTCAGAGAATGGTATAGAAATCCCCATTGTGTAATTCATCCTGTTACATAAGCCACAGGGCCCAAATATTCCATCTTCACCCTCCTGGAAACTCATTCAGGTATGTGATCAAGATTCCAATTATGAGAAATTGTTTATTAAAGATGTAGGAACATTGAAGAATCATCCATGGTGCTGTATTTTAGAGATTTATCTTGGAAGAGGAAGAAAATTCTTCTCATGTTTCATCCACATCAAAGGTCATTTCTCCAGTCTGTAGGGAAACCAAATGATCTGCATGACCAGGAGGCATCCGACGCACCCTTGTGCTACCCCTACACTCTGTCTCCCTGCCTGCCAGATTGCATCTTTTAAGGATCACTGGAGCCAGGGATTCCTCTAGTCTATATGATGTCTTTATATAAATTAGAAATGCATGACTCCTTTCAAGACACTTTCTCTGTCAGAAAACTGTTATAGTCGACCAGTCACATTAGAACAAGACACTTCACTGACTTAAGGCAAAAATATACCACAGTCCATACAGGTAAGGGTTCATAATGTAAATGGCATACCTTATCATGTCAGATATGACCATAACCCGTTTCTGAGCCTGGTTTCCGATGGAAAAAGGAATCAAATAGCTATACCAAAGTTGTTGCTTCCACTTCTGTGCAACCGTAGTCCTGTTCTCAAATGGAAGAACTCTGGGAATTCCAAGAATTCCAATGTAGCAAAGGATAGAGAAAGAAGGACAGAAGGGGCTGATGAGATGCTCAGTGAGTAAGGGTACTTGCTGCCAAGTCCTGAATTCAATTGCTGGGACCCACATGATTGAAAGAGAGAACTGATTTCTATAAGTTATTCTCTGACCTATATGTCCCCCCAACTTAAGTTTTAAAAATCTTCTTTCAGAAAAGACAAGAGAGAGGCTGGCAAGATGGGTCAGTGGTTATGAGCATTGACTGCTCTTGTAGAAGGCCCAGATTTGATTCCCAGCACCCACATGGCAGCTAACAACTGTCTGCAACTCTAGTTCTGGGGGATCTGATACCTTCTTCTGACCCCCGTGGGTATTGCACAACATGGGTGCACTTACACACATGCAGGCAATAAACTCATATACATAAAATAAAAATAATAAAGGGTCCCTCCCTCCCTTCCTCCCTTTCTTCCCTGGTTGACTGCCTCCATGTTGTGTCTCACCAAAATTCATGTGCTAAAACCTATCCAGCCCTCAACATGGTGCTATTAAGAGTTAAGGCCTTTGGACTTTCTTTTCCCCCTAGAGATGTGGTTAAGAGCACTGACTGGTCTTGCAGAGGACTTGGGTTCAATTCCCAGCACCCATATGGCGGTTACTTACAGTCCTTAACTCCAGTTCCAAGGGAACCTGAAGACATCTTCTGACCCCCACGCATTGCATGACACGGGTGCACTCACATACATGCAGGCAATACACTCATACACATTAAAATAAAAAAAAAAATTAGTAAAAAAGGAAACAAAGAAAGAAAGAAAGAAAAAGAAAGAAAGAAAAAAAGAAAAGAAAGAAGAACGAATACATGAAGTTATCAAAAAAAAAAGTGATGGGGAGATATGGGAGAAGTTGGAGGGGAGGGAGTGGGTGTGGATTTTATTAAACACCTTATATGCATGTAAAAAAACAGTTAAAGTCTTGGGCAAATTAATAGATATGCTTTAAAAGGGTACTGAAAGGGAACCTTGTCCTCTTTCCCAACACGTAAGGACACAGATGAAGGCATCACCTATGAGGCAGTGGGGGCCCTCATAGGACACCAACGCTGCTGGCACCTTGATCTTGGACTGCCCCAGCCTAAAGAACTGTGAGAGAAAGAAAAAACTTGTGTTGTTTATGAATTACTAAATCTAAGGTATCTTGTTATAGTATCTTGAACTAAAACTTCTTGGGTGGAAGATAAAAAAATTATCTCTGGTTCAAAGCTGCCAAGGTCTGGTTATGATGTAAGTTTGTCCCCTAATAGAAGCTAGATTTTAGAGGTTAGTTCTTCAGAACAGTGGCAAGAGCTATAAGAGATAGAGTCTAGCGGGAGCTATTAGGTTGTAGGTGATATGCCTCTGTGATGGTTAGTGTTGTCAATTTGAATCTAGAATCACTTGGGAAGAGGCTTCTGAAAATGTCTGTAAGGGATTGTATTGATTACATCAATTGAGGTAGAGAGCCTCACCCTCACTGTGGCTGGCACTATTCCATAGGCAGAGGTGTATAACAATGGAGAGAACAAGATGGACACTAGCATCCCTGGAGTAATTCCTTGCTCTCTGCTATTGCCTGTGGATGTGATGTGACCAGCTGTTTGAAGTTCCTGCTGCCTTGACTTTCTGACAATGATGGACTGTAACCTGGAACTGTGAGCTGCATAAACTCTTTCTCCCTTAAGTGGCTTTTATCATGATATTTTGTCTTAGCAACAGGAAAAGAAACTAATATAGCTCTGATGTGTGTTGTGGAACCCTGGCCCCTTACTCTTTCTCTTTTCTTCTTGATCATGAGGTGAGGGGTTTTCCTCTGCCATGATGTTTCTTCTACGATGGGCTTCCTCACCACAGTTTAAACTAACAATGTCAGTTAGATTAGATCTTTCAAAACAATAAGCCAAAATAAAACCTTTCTCTATATAAGTTTATTACCTCTGACATTTTGTGATAGTAACAAGAAACTGATGAAGCAAGACCTTCATACCTTTCCTTCTGGATTTTTGCTTGGCTTTGTGCTGTTGCTGTTCACACTAATCTATTTTCTTATTCTTTCTTTTGGGAACAGAATATCTATCCTATCCATTCTCTACTATTATATCTTGACAGTATGTAACTTGTTATTTTTTTATTTTGCAGGTACTAGTAGCTGATAGAATTTGTACTTAGTCTCAAAGACTTTCAACTTGAACTTTGTAGTGACACAGGATGATCAAAAATAGAACAAGTGCATTTTTCACTATAAGAGTGCATGAAACTTGGGACAAAATACTGTGGTCTAGCTATGTTCTAAGTTTGTCCCTCAAAGGTTTACCTGTTAGAAGACTTGTCCTTAAGAGATGGGCCATAGTGGGAGGTCACTAGTTGCCCCTCCTCTTCCTATGCCTTCTTGTTTTGTAACGTGGTTTCTTCCTCCTACCTCTGTTCCCACCATTCTAATGGATCATCCAGGAGGTCCTCACCAGAGTCAAGCTAATACTAGTGTATTGAACTTGAATGTCTAGAATTGTTAGCTAAATAAACTTTTCTTCATGAAGTTAGCTTGTCTCAGGTATTTTGTTACAGAGGCAAAATGGAATAATTTAAAAGCACATACTGCATCTATAGGCAAGCACCCCAGATTGCCAAGATATTGCATCTATGCAATAATACTCCAGATGGTCAAGATATTGTTTCCTAAGTTATATAATGGAATGCCTGTTATGTAGGCATTTCCTCCAAAATTAAACATTCCCTCCTTTAGGGAGTCTCCTTAAGAAAATAAACTTCTCAAGTCTCACAGAGCTCTTGAAACTTGTAAGATTCACAAGGCTCCTCTCTAAAAAGAAGTAACAATTGCTAGGTTGAGGTGGCTTTCCAACCTGCCTAGCTGTGCAAGCTGCTCAGGGAGCACCAGGGATGCAGCTTTGCTGAGTCATCACATGGGTGGCTTCACTTCTTTGGTCTTTCAGTGCTCCATCTGGAATGAATAAATGTTTGTTGACATCTACCCAGGAGAAGTCATATAACCATGTTCAGTTATATGCTACCATTTTGTGAAGGCAAATCGCTTTCAAGCAGTGTAGCAACATGATGTCTGTGATCTCATGAACATTATCATGGTGCCTTGTTTTACTAAAAAGTTAATGGACCAAAAGATATTTTGAAATGATCACTCATGAATAAAATGTTCATTAATTCCACATGTGGTGAGGTATGCAGATATATGGCAAAAAAGTAAATTCATATCCACAAGAGATGTGTGTTCCAATAATCACCAAAACTATGTATCTGTGATGACTTATAATCAGCATGATACTATGTGCCATTCTAGTTCCAATGATGTTGAGTACCACACTGGAGCCTTAGTCTGGTTAATTGAAGATGTCAAATTAGATACTCAGCAATGGTGACACTAGATTAGCCTCAGTTAGATGTCTGTATTTGGAACCCATGCATAGATATATTTGTCTGTGTCACCACTGTTTTCATGAGCTTATTGAGCAAGCACAAGAGTATCTAATGTCTTATTTTATTGTAGATCTCTCTCATTCATTCTTTACCAGGACCCAATAATAGCTAAAAGCTCATTCTCAGGATTATTACTAAGTGGATATGCTTATGCCCAAATACCCTAGACATCTCTGCTGTGATTCCTTTATTGGAATTTTCTACAGGGGTTTGGGTACAGCCCAATCAGCTACAGAAGCTTTGAGTCTTACTGGATGTAATAAGTTATAAATGCCAAGTAGTAGAGACTGCCTACTTGTCAAGCTTATACTACCCAGCCTTTTTGATCCCAGCCCCCACTCAAAGTTTGAAGATTCAGGTCACTCTGTAAATGAATCAAAGAAGCACACATATTATTTGTTTATTTCAAAATCCAATGAGGGGTGCAGGGGGAATGGCTCAGTGATTAAGAGCACTAGCTGCTCTTGCAGAGGACCAGGGTTTGGTTCCCAGCACCCACATGGTGGCTAATAACCATCTGAAACTCCAGTTCCCAGGGAGCCACACCCTCTTCTGGCCACCATGAGCATTGCATGCAGGAGTGTGCTAACATATATGCAGGCAAAACACTCATACTCATAAAATAAAAATAAAAATTTAAAAATCCAACAAAGCAAAACAAATATTATGTATCTTTCTTTAATATAGTTTATGCAAGATGTAGGATGCTGCATTTTCATATTAAGAAGTTTTTTGGGGGGCTGGAGAGATGGCTCTTGCAGAGGACCTGGATTCAGTTCCCAGCATCCACACAGCAGCTAACAAACTGTAACCCCAGTTCGAGAGGATTTGACACCTTCTTCTGGCCTCTGCAGACATTTCACAGCATGGGTGCAGTTACATACATGCAGGCAATACACTCAAACACATGAAATAAAAATAAACAGATCAAAAAAATTTTAAGTCACTAGGTGTGGTGGTGTATGCCTTTAATTCCAACACTTTGGAGGCAGAAGCAAGAGGATCTCTGTGAGATAGAGATCAGCCTGGTCTACATATTGAGTTCCAGGTCACCTGGGACTACAGGCAGATCCTGTCTTAAAAAGACAAAAAAAGATTTTTTCAGGTTATTGTACTTCAGAAAGATGAAAGGCCCATATAAAATCACTGCTAATTTCTGTTTCTGCCTATCACCAGCTTGATAGAATAGTACATCTGACTAGCAGGAATTCCTGTAAAATGGTAAGGAAATTAAGTACCTTATGGTTTAAATTGAGGCTAGAGCTCAAGCTTTGTAATCATGAAACAAAATAAGTACACTGCTACTCCTGCCAAATACAAGTAAACTGCATCTGAGAGCCTCCATATTTGAAAGATATTTATTTGATTTTTCAATTGTTTATGTGTGCACATGCCTCAAGTGGCCAGATGAGGGTATCAGATTTCCTGGAGCTAGAATTACTGCAGGTTCTGAAGTGCCCTTTGTGGGTGCTGGGAATTGAACTCAAGTCCTCTGCAAGAGCAGTACATACTCTTAATCACTGAGAAATCAGGACCTAAGGCTTTTCAAGAAACAGGGGTGTGACAAGATTCAGGGACTTCTGAGGTTCAATGTGGGACCCTGGATCCCAGGTCCTGGATCCCCTGGTCACTGACTGCAGTCAGGGGCAGTACGGAAGGGAGGCCCTCAGCCCTTGGAAGGGAAAAGAAGAAGAGAGAAACCCAACACAGTACACATGGAGATGGGAGACAAATAGTAGAGCCCTCATTTCAAAGAAAGGTGTGTGTTGGGCACCTTTTCAAGGCACTGAGGGGCAGCAACCAAACAGTATCTGTGTCCATCCCAGCCACAGGTTCTGCATGTCCTCCCTTGGAAGCCCTAACAGAACTGGGGCTCCAGGTGGAAGGCAAGTGACTGGCTTGGGCAGTGTAAACGGCAGATAATAGACTTCATTGGGCAGTGCAAGGGCAGATGACAGGCTTCATTGGGCAGCATCCTGGCTGCAAGTCCTGAGCTACATTTCATTCCCTCCCACTTTTCCCATAGTAGAGTCCCTAAGGAGACAGGGAAGGAACTCAGAAGCAACTGCAGGATTTTGGAACAGGGGCCTACAACTGAGGCTGCAGAGAAAAGACTTGTGGATCTTGCAGAGCAGAGAAAAAAACCTCAGAGAAAAGAGCCAGGGGTGGAGAAGGAAGGACCGCAAGGACAGGCCTGGGCGAGGTGGAACAGGAGTGCTCTGGATGTGGGTGGGGTCTGCTCGGTAGAGTAGAGAGAACAGAAAGCTGCAAAGCCATCACATGTCCTTGAGAATAGAGAGTTGTTGTAAAGCAGTGGCAGGAGGTAAAGACATGGAGTTTACCAGGCCTGGGAGTTTACCAGACCTGCTAATCTAGGAGGGCTGACAGGCTTCCCTGTCCTCAATATGAATCAGGAAGGAAGGAAAAGGGGAAAGTCACAGGGCAGTAGATGAAACAAACAAGGACATACTCTCATTCCATGATAGACATGACAAAAGACAGGAGACCTGGGAAAGTGCTGTCCAGAGCAGAACTCACTTCATCCAACTGCCCAATCATTCATTCAATCATACAATTATTCATATACACCAAACAGACATGAACAGAGAGACCAGAGTAACCATTTCCAATGGTGCACCAGTTTACCAGATGACCTCCTCAGTTAATGGCTTGATCATAGAAAAAGGTCAAATAGAGGTTCTTCGTCAATATCACACTCCCATTATTAAATATCACACCGGACCAGACCAATATGGAGTTCCAAGCCAGAAATAACAGAATTTACCTCCCAGGAGGACCAGAAGGACTCAATCAGTTTTGGTTTCAGGGTCACACAGAACTCACTCCGGGACTCTGGCACTGATGAGAGAGTCATGGGGCCCTGGAACATCTCAGGGGGCACCTCCCCTGTAACAATTCATCAAGTCAGGGTGATCTGGAGCATGGCTGATCACCTGAGCAACAATCTCGCTGGGGCCTCCAAATGTAAAATCAAGTGAGATGCACAGAGGAACACCACATAGTGATGGTCGAATTATGAGTCCTTTATTAACAGCTAGTGGTCAGAGAGAGGGCTAATGCCTAAAATACCTCTAAACCCCGAGGAGAAGCAGGGCAGAGCTTATAATGCTTAAAACCACAATTACATCATGCCAGGGGCAAAGCCAATAACCATAGTTACATCAGATCACCATAATTACACCAGACAAGGGGTAGATCAGTTAACGAAGAAGTTTTTGGTTAACAGTAAGTTTCGGTTAGGTTGGGTAGGAGGGTGTACTACCTGGATGCACTACCTGGCTACTTGTAAGTTTCTCATTATTGTAGAAACAATGTACTCCCTGAAACTACCTGCATGAGATGTTCTACCTGGCTGGCTGCAGTGGGAATGGCTGGGCAAAAAGCGCAGGGTAAAGCAAAAGTCAGCTAGAGAAAAATGGAGCTAGTTTTGCCATTTCATAGTAGCAGGAAGGGAGGCAGCTGGACCTATCTTTAAATACTTCCCCCCAGTTGTTGAGAATAAAATTGGATTGTTCATTTTTTGGAGGATTTTATTTATGCATTATTTATTGTTTACTTTTATTTTATTTATTTGCCTTTTTTTGAGACAGGGTCTCCCTGTAACTCCAGGTGGCCTGGGACTCATTATATAGACCAAGCTGGTCTCACTCTCACAGAGATCTGCCTGCCTCTGCCTCCTGAGTGCTGGGTTTAAAGGTGTGCACCACCCTGTCTAGCTATTTTTTATTTTTATGTGCATATGTGTGTATTTGAATGAGTTTATGTGCACCATGCACATACAGGAGCTTGTGTAGGCCAGAAGAGGATGTTGTGTCTCCTGGAATTGGAGTTACAGATGGCTGTGAGCTGCCTTGTAGGTGCTGGGAACTGAACCTGGTCCTTGGCAAAAGCAGCAAGTGCTCTTATCCACTGAGATATCTCTCCAGACCCTGATGGCTCATTTTCACAGGTTTCTCAAGCCAGTTTAAGGCCAGCTACAGATGAACAGAAAATATTAACCACTGCTAATACCTGCTAGTGTAGCTATTCCTCTACACACCCAAAGTTTATTAAGCTCCCACACCTAAACTAGAAGTTGAAAGTAGAAAATTACTAACAACCAAGCTTTCCTGCAAAGTCATGCACCTGTTACATTTTAAAACAAATAGGTTGTAAAAATGCAGAGATGAATCCACACACAGTTTTTTGTTGTTGTTTTGGTTTGGATTTTTGTTGTTGTTGTTTGTCTTTTTGAGACAGGTTGTCCCTGTAGCCCCAGGAGGCCTGGAACTCACCATGTAGACCAGGGATTAAAGGTGTGGGCCACCATGCCCAGCTCACCTGCAGTTTTTTGAGAAGAATACAAATGTAGGCAACAGAGCAAAAGATAGGAACTAGGTGATGCCTAAAATTGTAGCCTCTTAATTAATCAAAAATGGGACTAAGGGTCCTGTGTCCAGGGTTTGCGAAGAATGTTCTATGCACTAAATCAGCATAAGTGCCATTTTAGGCTGATGCCCAATGTTTCAATTTCATAAAATAAGCTGCCTCCATTCACTGCTCTGAGTCTCCAGTGCTTTCATTATGAAAAGAGAGTGCCGTTGTTATAAAGGAAAGCCAATTGTTTCTCACAATAATTATGCCAAGAAACAGACAGGAACGTACTTCAAGGCTAAGCAACCTAGTGTAGGTTTGCCCATTTGGTGGAGTTATCTGCAGGGACAGTACATTTAGAAATAAAGAAAATAACCACTCTGTAGATCTAGGAACCCCCTTGGACTTGTTGTATAGGTCACAACGATTCACTACCTGACTTAGAACACTCCCTTCTAATCAGTGAACCACATCTATGATTTATCTTCATCTCCTTAACTTAGAGTTAGCTTACAGCCTATGTCTCCTTCCCCCATTGCACTGTCATCCTAGGAAATGACTACAAAGAAAATCACACACAGTACATCCTTGTTACAGAGGCTTCCTGCAGTGTACTCAGCCTCATCTCAACATGCTGAGGGTGTCTGTGTGGACTCAGGTCTGCACGTTATGTGAAGAGCTATGACTACTATGGTAGCCGAGGCAGGTCCTCTAAGTCTGGAAGATTGCTGAGCTCTTCTATTAATGAAACAGGAGCTTTGTGGTAGGTTCCCTAGGAAGTCTAGCAAGAGGCCTGGGGACAATCAGGGCTGCTAGTTCTAAGCACATAGACTCAGTTTCCCCTGCTTGATAGCTTTCTCAGATAACTGTGAGGGCTTCAAGAAAGCAGGAACAGCCTTATCCAGAAAGGGGAAGAAAGCTACCTTACAGCTGCTCAGTTCCTTCTAGTTAGCCCTATTTCAATAGCAATAGAGCCATTCTTTACAATAACTGCTCTAAGTTTCACACAAGAGACCCAAGAAAGCTACTTGTTTTTAAAGCAAGTCAGTTCTCAGTCTCCACATTCAAAATGTCTGATACAAATGAAACCACCATCGTGCCAAACTATTCTTGGTCTCTCCTTCCTTCCCTGGATCTATTATTTACACCAGTACATAATACGCTTGAAAATCATGCTGGGACAAGAAGCCTGAAATACCAGAGGGACTAAGCAAATGATCACCATAGTCCTGCTCTCTCTAACCATAGACTTGTCCTTTCTTCAGTGAGTATTCATTGCAGATGACCAGAGATGGTAATTTACTTAGATTTGAATAACTATGTTGCCAGAGTGGCAGACCTTAACAATAGCTTCATTTTCTTTCTTGCATTGCTATCAAAATCTGTTCCCAGAAATTTTCACCACTCACTCATCTTGCTGATATATTAGACGTTGCTTAATAGAAGGCTAGACTCTAGTAGGTAAGTAGGCAGTTCCCAGTAGGTCAGTGTTTATTTCCCAGGATGGATGTTTTCTACTGTGTCTGGAGAATCTGATTTGAGGTCATGTGGTTTCATGTATCTGATACCAATAACAGATCTACCAGGAACACTGCACAACAATTCTTTCTATTATATTTGGACATCTAATTATTATTCACGTGATCAAATGGACTCTAGGCTATTAAAAAATACACTAAGCATTTGCTCTTTAAGATCACATACTTCTCCATCATTTAATTATTTAAATGTCATTAAGTGTTTTGGTCAAGGCACTATATCTGTATCATTCATAGCATTAACTGTGTAGTTTAGAGATAAGCCTTTCTTTTCAGAATAAATGGGCAATTCTTGTGTACATAAAAAGATGATAGCAATGCCAATGGAATGGAAAATGTGACAAGAACAATTATTTTCATGTTTTGGAAGGAAAGGGAATCAGGATTAATTCTCTAGCTTTAGGACAGAATTGCATCTCATCAATAAGTGAAGAATTACTTAAGGTTAACTAGAAAATATTAACTTTGTTATTCTATGGATCTATAAAACATCAGCATGCAAAAATATCTAAATAATTACATATAACCTGATATTAGAAAAGGGCAGCTCAGCTGGGGATGTGCCTGGGCTGGTAGAGTGCTTGCCCAGCATACATGAAACGCTGGGTTCAATCCCCAGAATTGTATAAACCACCTTTAGTGACATGCCTGTAATCCCAACACTTGGGAGATGCAAGTGGGAAGATCAGGAGTTCAAGGGCATCCTTGACAACATGGAATTTGAGGTTAGCCTTGGCTACATGAGACCCTGTCTCACTCCCTTCCCCCTTCCACCTCAAGAAAAAAATAACAGGATAGTTCATTGAAATCCATTGGAGTACTTTAAAAGTCTAAGGTGGTTTCTCTTCTGTTTCCTGGTGGCAACGGTGAGCAGCAGGGAGAAGAGTGGTGGGACTTAATCCGTGTCTTTGCAGGAAATTCATGTAGGTGTTGCTCAGGAAATCATTCTGTTATGTCAGGAAATTTTGGTTGTTATTATTTGTTTTTCAGACAGTGTTTCACTCTGTAGCCCAGGTTGGCTTTGAACTCATCACGTATCCCAGGCTGGCCTCAAAGTCATGGAAATCCTCCAGCCTCAGCCTTCTGAGTACTATGATCACAGATGTGAGCTACCATGTCCAGGCCATGTGGATGGTTTTGAAGAGAGGAGCCTGACAAAGGACACTGGGACACAGAGCCACTTAGGTGGACATTGCAGTTTTCAGCATGGGGTGCTTGCTAGTGGCTCACTTATTTTTTAAAGTACATTTATTTATTTACTTATTGTATGGTTTTGTGTGTGTGTACATATGTATGTACGTATGTATATATGTATGGAAACACACACATGCAGAAGTTGGCTCCTTCCACCATGTAGGTTCTGGGGATCAAACTCAGGTCATCAAGTTTAGCAGCAAGCATCTTTACCTTCTGAGCCATCTTGTTGGCCTGCCTGTTCATTCAGTTTTTAAGTGGGCTATACTGTAACATGCTGCACTGAATTTCAGGCCACTATGCCAGCTATTGAACTCTCTACCATTTGTAACAAGGTATACATTTCCTATGTGACTACAAGAGGTTTTCTTTGTGAAAATGAATGTAACTCTTGCCCCAAATGTTATGCTCTAGAAAATTTAGTAATATTTTCATATAACTTCATTGAAATCCCCCTAAATGCTGTTTAAATGACCCATCTTACTACCTTTAACAGGAAATAATAGCTTTCAGATAGCAAAAGTTTTTAGAAAATATATTTCCAAAAAGATGATGAAGAAAACCAACCTTTCAAGGCAGATGTCCTCCTACCTTGGTGTAACTTAGAACTAGGCATAATTCATCTACCATATTTTCTTTGGGGGGAAAATTTTGACACTTGAACTTAATTAACAGCAATGAAAAACAGCAGATCGGGAAAGCCTGGAGCTGTACTTTGAAAGTCATTTTTATTGAATTTCTCAAAGCTTCTCATAATTATACTTATCAAATAAAAATGTGATTTGATGTTTCTTTATTACAATCAGGTTTTCCCAGTGGAAAATTTGGGCTTTGATCTTTACCTGTAAATCACTCAAACTGGTGTTTGAGTTTATATGGAATGACTGTGCTCAGTTCTGGAATGAATTTCCCCAAGGCTTCTTTAATGGCCTGTAGTTTAATGCATGTTAGCTTTAATTTTTTTCCCAATTTGGTCAATTCCTTTTAAATTTGAATGAGATTCTGCTTCTCCTTGTGAACTCAGATAATGCTATTGGCTTAGAGGCAGTGAGGCCTGCACTTTGAGCAGAAATTGCAGTGATAGTGCTATGAATCAATCCACCCATGACACCCTCACCCAGATCTCCACATGACTGAAGATGCTCCTGGCTAGCCAAGATTCTGGCCTAGATTCTAGCCTAGAACAGAGCAAGCCCTGGAACTTCCCACTGGGCTCACTCATCCAAGGCTGTTGGGCCATGATCCTCTGACCAGCAGAAAACTTCTTTCATCTCTGAAGTGTGTCTAGGTATTCATGGTCTTGTTTTTTCTTTCCACGTCCTCAGACTAGAATTGTATTTGTTAATATTCCCTAGCTCAGGGTGAGTTTCAAGCCAAGAACATTACTGAAAAAGAAGCAAGAATAGAAAATCAATATAATATTGATTGCCAGTGAAAATGGCTATGAACAATTTCGGTTATTTCTTTGTACTTTAAGACCATTGTTCTGTCTTCCTCATTTATGGATCTCTGAGTTTTTATAATGAAAATGTTAAGTTTGAATTAAAGACCTAGAAAAATGATCATGTCTATTGAAGTTCAGTTTGCTTTAAAAAAAATCTTCCAAGTTTGACCTAAGTAGTTTTATTCTGTTCTTTGTATTTTTAACAAGAAAAATATAATTTTCTTGTTAACATCACTAATAAAGAGTGTTCCTGCTTAGTTTGACCGAATTTAATGTAAAATATTTACTTGTGCACATCATTTTTACTCAATTTCAGTATATCAAAAACATTGTTCATGTGATAATGCATTTATTTCAGATATTTTCTTTCAGAACATGAAAGATAATATTTAGCCAACTATTAAAATATAAACGTTTTAAATTTTAAAGAAATCACAGAGAACTATGTCATGCTTTAAACATTTTAGGACCTAGGAAAATGTAATCATTAGCTATGAGAACAGAGTTTTAGACCGGAAGAGTCAGCCTGAATGGTTCCTGGAGAAATATGATTCTGCACTAGATCACACCTCTTTGGGGTTCCACAATGTGCAGACAAAAGGACATTAACTCTGACTCTGCCTTTGGGGAAGGCTGACTCTGAAAAGAGCTGGAACCTTGTTGTCATTTTTGAAACAGTCATTTTGGTTGCAAGCAACAGAAATAGCTTCAGCTAATTCAAATGAAAGAAATATACACCAGAGGGATAGGAATAGTCCCAGAATCCAGGAAACACTGATGACCCAGACTTCAGAAAAGATGGGAACTAGAACAGTGTTGGCAGCTGAAGTGCTCCCTGAAGCCTTCATTTGGGAGTGAAGTAACACCCATTACTTTCCATGTCTTCCTTTTGTTGGTATTCAAATGCTGGGAAAGTACAATTGATCTAAGTAGGGTCCTGGGTCTGGGTGAGCAAGACACTTTGACGTACTGCTCTCATCATGTTGGGTAGGGAAGGGTCTCAGAGAGAGCCTAGGTCATCAATAATTGCCAGAAGGGCAGGAAAAACAAGCAAGCAAGCAAACAAAATGCAGGTATTCCCCTCAAAAGTGGTATTTTTCTCGACCTAACATTTCAAAGCTTGTGTCATTCATTGTCCCAATATCCTCCTCTTTATATATATTCTTGACACTACTCCAGCCATTACTCAACCCTTTCCATTATATACTTGACCCCTAGAAAGCATGTAAAAACTCTAGGTAAGTTTGAGAAGACTGCATTCAGGGTCTTTTAGTTTGGTCAGGCTAATGCCTTACAGTCTAGTTCAAGCACTGTTTTTTATAATATAGCTTGCTTCTTCCTGAAACTTCATTTCTAATGTCCAGAAACCCTAAACTGCTTCTAGCTAGTCCCTCATTCTAACCAGAGCTTGGGTGCTTTCCTAAACATCCAGTGTGTGCCTGGTACCTTGTTCCCTACTATCAAACTTCCCTGTGCTATGGTGCACCATCACTTCCAAATCCCCCATCACCTTGCATCTACTGTGTGAATATTTTGATATTCCTGGTGGGATCCAGCTAATGCCAACCAATTGTCTGTCAAACTTTCTCTTTTTAAAATTTGCCTCTTTGTACAATTCTGATTCACCCACTATTTCTATTTAATTTATCCTTTAACTTTTAGCCAATATCAAATTATTATAAAATCCTAATGATTTAAAGAAATATCAAATGATTCCCAAGGTACCCTCTGCCCAGTTAAAGAAACAAGATGCAATGCTATTCTGTGTGTGTTATATGTGTGTATATGGGTCCAGAAATCAACATCCGATGAATTCCTCAACCACTCTCCACCTATTTTTCTTTTAGTTTAAAAGATTTTTAATGTGTGTGTGTGTGTGTGTGTGAGAGAGAGAGAGAGAGAGAGACAGACAGACAGACAGACAGACAGACAGAGAGACAGAGAGAGACAGAGAGAGAGAGAGGTGACTATGTAGCTGCATACATCTATTTATTCTCACAGTGGAGGTCAGAGCAGGACATAGTGATTCTTCCTCTACTGCTCTTTCCCTTATTACCTTAAAAAGGATCTCTCACTGACCCAGAAACTTACCTTTTCTGCTAGGCTGGCTGGCCAGAAAGCTCTTGTGATTGGCCACTGTATTAGTCATTTTTTTGACCGTAATAGAAACACCACGGCCAAGGGAACTTAAAAAAGGAAGAGTTTATTTAGCTTATGGTTCCAAAGGGTGAGAGTCCATCATGGCAGGGAGGTATGGCTGAGAGGTGGCTGGAGTAGGAACAGAAGCTAAGCTCTCACATCTCCAAGCAGGCATAGGAAACAGAGAGCAACTCAAGATCTGGCAAGGCTTAAGAATTCTCTAAGCCTGCCCCCAGTGTCATGTTTCCTTTAGCATGGCCTCACCTTCTAAGACCTCCCAAAATAGCTCGACCAACTGGGGACAAAATGTCCAAATACTTGGAACCTATGGGGGACTTTCTCATTCAAACCATCACAACCTCTCCATCCACCAATGCTGGGGTTACAGGCATGCACAGCCATGCTAAGCCTTTGGCAGAGTCAAACTCAGATCCTCATGCTTGTAGAGCAACTACTCTTTCCCAGCGAGTCATCTTCCCTAGACTGTCAACCTGTCTTTTTTGAAACATGGTCTCTGGTTGAGGCAGCAGTCTCCAGAAACCTACTTATCACTGCAGCCACCCCTGCTGGTATTACAGGCTGTGGAGCCTGTTTTATGGCATGGGTGCTGGGGATCCCAATTCAGGTCCTCACACTTGTTCAGCAAGTGCTTTACCAACTGAAACATCTCCCTAACCCTGCATTTTCTTTTAAAGTCCCATGTCTCCTGATTGGTTAGAATGGGTCTAGAGAAATTGTGATAGAACTTCAGCTCTAACATGCTATGTGATCTTGGATAGGTTGGCACTCTTCTTTTTTTACTGCAGACATAGTGTCCTTCATGTGATGACTATTAGTCAGTGTCTCTGCACCCCACTTTCTATGGTCAGGTGCCCACCCTCGAAAGGCAGGATGTTTATTGTGTCCTCAAATCCTCTTTAGTCCAACTGGTCTTGTTTTTATTTTTTTAATTACATTTTATTTTATACTTTCTAAATTTTATATTTTTATGTGTATGCGTGTATTTCCTGCATGCAGGTAAGTGCACCCATGTCATGCAATGCCCACAGATGACAGAAGAGGCTGTCAGATCCCCTGGAACTGGAGTTACAGACAGTTGTTAGCTGCCATGTGGGCGCTGGGATTCGAACCCAGGTCTTCTGCAAGAACATTCAGTGCTCTTAACTGCTGAACCATCTCTCCAATCCCTTAATTACATTTTATATGTTTAGTGTGTGTGTGTGTGTGTGTGTGTGTGTGTGTGTGTGTGTACTCATGACACAGTGAGGAAGGTCAGAGTACAACCTGTGGGAGACAGTTCTCTCCTTCTACCATGTGGGTCCTGGGGATCAAACTCAGGTCATCAGGCTTGGTGGCACATGCATTTACCCCTTGAGCCATCTCACGAGCCCGTGTTTTTTCTTGTTTGTTTGTTTGTTTTCATTTTTTTTTGAGACAGGGCCAAGCTGGCCTTGACCTCTTGATTCTCCTGCCTCCACATCCCAAATGCTGGGATTACAGGTGTGCAAAACCATAACCAGCCCTAAAATTGGTCTTAGTGTGGAGCTCTTCGGGGGCCTAGGGAGTCCTGACTGTACAGAAGAAAAATAATACATTACATCAATGTTTGAGGCTCTGTTATCCACACTTCAAAATTACCAGGTCACATACTATTCCAAAGGTATCATAGCAGGGCGTTAGTCATCTTTAACCTGACCACTTAAACACTGCTCCCATTTAATCAGCCCTCCAGTCTCTATACATTCACTCTGGACATGTGAGTCATCAAAGTTTTTTGTCAGTATTTCCAAAGTTCATTTCTCAATGGAACAGTTTATTACACTAGATGTTTGTTATTTGTTCACGAAATCACCCTTATACTGGACAGAGATCATTAAATGTAGTGCTATTCTTGTTATCTTCCTGTTCTCAGCACCATGACCAGCACATAGTAGGTGTTTAATAAATGTTTTGTGGAGGGGACAGAAGCAAGGTTTAGCCTACCCAGGATTTCTTAACAAACTTTGATCTAAAAATAACATTTAAGGATTACATACACAACAGATTACCGTTCTGATACTAAAGAAGAAACAGTAAAGCAATAATCAAAGTCGAACACATGCTGCATGGAAAAACACAGTGTTTTTTCAGACAGCCTTTCTGTGTGAATTTTAAAAACCTTAACCCTGATCTGAACTTTGGTCTAATAAGCTGTTCTATCATTTTCTGGTATCTGAATTTGATGCTGTTTCAGACTGGCCTTGTCTGTTGGGAGGGGGGGTCAGGGAGACTACTTCATATTCAGCCTGAAACACTAAGCTGAACCTCTTAATGGGGTCCTTGCATCTGTACCCCCACATTCATCCCACTCACCACCACAGCACACTACCATGTTATGTGTAAGGAATGTTCTAAATGTTGGCAGACAGAATCACATTATAAGGTAGCTCATTTCAGCTTAAATGGATGTGTCCAAGGGAGTTGCCACCCATATCTCAAAGTTCTCTGGTTTTAATCGTATCGTTTTTCTGTCTTAAAAAAAATCCCACTTGGCTAACAATAAAAAGTACTCCAAATTCAAACAATTATGACATTGTCTTGTAAAGATCACTGAGTCTTTTAAATACAATTTAGAAAAAAAAAAAGTCTATAAATATCCAGAATGTTGGTTTCAATTAGGAAAAACAGCAGAATTTAACACATCAAATTCTAAGGAGAACATAAGTGTTTTAGCAGTCACTATGTGTGGGTGGATTCTGTAGTGGCTGAGTAGTTCAGAACACTGAAAGAGCATCATTTCTCTGTGTGGGTGGTAGGCGGAAAGGAAAGTCTCATGTGCTGGAGCTAAGCCACAAATACATTTGTGGTCACAAAGCAAGGAAGACATTCGTAAAGCTTATGAACGCAAAACAATTACTGCACATGCATTAAGACAAGGACCTGTCATAGTACACCCACTCTCTAGTCCTACTTCTTTAACAGTCCAATCGACTATCCGCCTCTTACTAATCAGAATGAGATCTGTCCAAACACAGATTGACCATGCATTTAATGTTTTCCTTGTGTATCTGGGGTCTAAGCAGCACCGTTCACCTCCGTATTTTGAACTTTAAGCTAGCTGGATGTAGAATTCAGCTGGGTGAGACTTCTGCAATGAAGCAGCAACCACTTTTTTATCATTTTTAAAGGTTTTTTTGTGTGTGTGTGTGAGTGTGTGTATGTGTGTGTGTGTGTGTGTGTGTGTGTGTGTGTGTGTGTGTGGCTATGGAATCCAGAGGAGCACATCAGATCTTCTGGAGTTGGAGTTTCAGGAGACTGTGAGCAGCCCAACGCAATGTGGATGCTGGGAACTGAACTTGGGACCTTTGTAAGAGGAGCATGGACTCTTTACCTCTGAACCTCTCCAGCTCCTGGTTTTATTGCTTTTTAAAAAACATTTTATTTATTATTTTTATTATTTTATGTGTATGAGTGTTTTGCCTGCATGTATGTGAGTGCACCCATGTTGTGCAATGCCTCAGAGATCAGAGGAGGGCTCCGGATTTCCCTGGAACTGGAGTTAAGGACGGTTCATAGCCACCATGTGGGTGCTAGGAATCGAGCCCAGGTCCTCTGCAAAAGCAGTCAGTGCTCTTAACCACTGAGCCATCTCTCCAGTGCCCAGTTTCATCATTCTTAAAAAGACCAACTTCTAGACATTTTAATAATGCAACGCTTTTAGTGTTTCTTCTATTTTCAGTTCTTGTGTGTTTTAAGGCCTTCATAAAATGTAGTTGGTTTGAGAGGTCCAGAGGGGGCAAACTACTGGAATCCAAAGTAATTTGAATTCTGGAACTCATTTTCAGGGGGAATAATAATTATTAAGTTCAATAGAGAAGGGGGAAACCTGAAAATGAAGCTACCACATCAAAAAAATTCATCATATAACAACCGTAAAATATAAAAAGCAACTCGAAAATCTATGAAGGTGGGGAAAAAGGAGGATCAGACAATAGGAATACCCAAGGGTAAAGATGACACTCTTTGGGATGGCAAGTCAAGTCACCTATTTGTAAAGGAAGGGGTACAATCAGCTACATGTCATGATGTGAGCTGCAAATATTCCTAGGGGTGAACTATCTTATCTAGAGCCTAAAAGAAGGGATGGAGGAGCATCCCAGCACCCATGCTGGGCAACTCACAACTGCCTACAACTTCAGCTCCAGGGGATCTGATGCCCTCTTCTGGCCTCCATGGGCACACACACATGTGGCACACACACACACGTGGCACACATACACACAAACATACACACGTACATATAAACAGAAATTGAAAATAATTTGAACTATCTTTGTGCAGGTTGACCTGCAGGATGGCAGGGAAGAGAGGGGGAATGGCTCTGTAACACAAGCTAACTCTATTCTGATGTCTACTGTAAGATGTGTTCTCTACCCCTGTGTGTGGTGGGGTGTGCAGATGTGAGTCTTTGAATGACTATAGCCATATGGTTACCATGAAGGGAGTCAAGTGAAGTTGAATTTGATGCATGAAAGAAGGGGGGCTGAAATTCAGTCACAGCAGCAGTGAAATTGTACCCAAAGCTTCACCACTTTTTAGTTACATAATTAATAAATTCCATTTATTACTTAAGTGGTTTTGCTTTAGTAATTTTTTTTTCATTTTCCAGTGCATACATCTACTATGGCTTTTGGGAGGTGAA
Organism: Nannospalax galili; assembly: GCF_000622305.1. NCBI lineage: Eukaryota > Metazoa > Chordata > Mammalia > Rodentia > Spalacidae > Nannospalax > Nannospalax galili. Next base: position 2,393,777 of record NW_008342636.1, on the reverse strand, counting down.
TGGCTGAGCACAGTGCTTGACATATGCGTATTAGTTTAAGCAACATTTTTCTATTCTTTGTAAAAAGAAATTAAGAAATATCTAGTGCACACCTGTTCTGCCTTTGTGTGTGAGATGGAGCACCAAATTCTAGGGTTACAGAGGTGACAAGGCTACACCTCTGCTCCTAAGGAGCTTAGAAACTACTGACGAGTTTGCTTTCTTGGTTCACCAGAAATGTGTAAGTATAACACTGAATTCTTTCAGCTAACACAGAAAGTTTAAGTTACCTAGAACTTTAAAAAGGTTTTGAATATATGGAAACCTAGTACACTGTTAGGTTACCTGTCTTTTATTAATATCTATCACAATAAACAGGGTAACATAATCATTTCTTTAGAAATGATAAATGATATATTCAATGTCAGATGGAGTTGCTTCATAAAATTGCAACAGCTGATAGGTTTTCTCTCTTTTTAAAAAATATTTCATCTATTATTTTATTTTATGTGTATGAGTGCATTGCCTGCATGTATGTAAGTGCATCCATATTGTGCAATACCCACAGAGGTCAGAAAAGGGCATCGGATTTGCTGGAACTGGAGTTACAGGTGGTTGTTAGCCTCCATGTGGGTGCTGAGAATCAAACCCGGGTCTTCTGCAAGAGCAGCTAGTGCTCTTAACCACTGAGGCATCTCTTCAGCCTGGTTTTCTCTTAATATCATTTAAACATATAAATCTTCTGTGATTCAAAAAATAGTCCAGCCAGGTATGGTGGTGCACACCTTAAATCCAATAGAGAGATCTTTGTGAGATGAAGGTTAGCCTGATCTATAAAGTGAGTTCCAAGCCAACTGGGGCTACAGGGAGACCCTGTCTCAAAAACAGAACAAATAAAAAGCAAACAAACAAAAAAGTAGTAAGTGCAGCACAACTTTCAGTACGCCTTCCTTAAGTAAACAATATAGCTCAAAAGAACATACTGATCTCTCATAGTCAAGAAGCTTTCTTTTTCAAGATTTCCAGTTGAATATCTGCTGCTTCTAGTATTTTCTGCGTGAGAGAGTGCTATTTTTTTTAACTTTTAAAAAATTTTATTGAGAATTTCATACATGCATATAAGATATTTTGATCAAATCAATGCCTACTCCCTCCCCTCCAACTCCTCCCAAATCTCCCCATCACTTTTTCCTGAACAACTTTGTGTACTCTTGTTTTTTTTTTTCAAGGGGCTTTTTGCTACTCTAACATTCCCCCACCTGAAGAGGTAACCCTAAAATCTTTTATGGATTAGATAGCGCTCCCAAATACTTTTGACATTTTTGGCATTTGGAACAGAGTATATTGCTAAGAGGCCCAAGGACATTTTGATTTTTAACCAAGAAACTGGCTTGGGGTCTTTTTACCCTAATTACCTAGATAATTCCTACCTCCTGTTCTTATCCTTATCACACCATCCTCTGAAGAGGTTACCCAGCTTGCAGATAGGGAATCAGGACACAGCCTGCTCTGGCTTCTTCCATGGTGAACAGGGACACAGGGTGAGGCAACTGGGGTACCCCTTCAGTGGGTCTATCTAAAAGACTCCCAAATTGCACAACTCTTAACTGTAGGGGGAAAAGAAAGTCCTTGACTGCTGAATAGGAGATGTGAAGGAGAAGTAAAGGCAAGAGTAGTTAGCATTACAAGTTCTAGACAGGGAACCAGAAAAAAGTCAGAATAGGCAAATTTCAAATGTTTGTATCAGAGTCCATTGGGATTTCTTGAGGAGAGCTTCCAAAAGCATCCCTCTATAGGGTTCCTTCTTATTTTTCTTTTTGTCTGCTAAGGCTGGACTCGAGAGTGATGGACTCAGGATTTGTTTTCAGGCACTTTGATAGCTGTTGGAGTGGCTAGAATCAGTGTCAATTCCCTTGCAAAGGCATCTAGATAGGGGGAGAAAACAAATTTAGCCATCGTTTTAGAATAGTGGGTTGTCTCCCTTAGCTACAGGTGGGTACTACAGTATTACAGACCAAGATTTGAAGTCTTACATCTGAGCAGCAGTTTGTGATTAGAAACTAAATCGTCAATGAGGAATAACTAACATTTAAAAAATTATTTATTTATTATTTTTATTTTATGTGCATGAGTGTATTGCCTGCATGTAAGTGAGTGCACCCATGTGGACTTAAGTCTAATGTTTGGGAACGTAATCCCTTAAACTCTTAAAGAAATATACTGATCACTTTAATCTTTGGTTGGCTATACTTTCCTTTTGGGTGTTTAAGGCCATATGATTGGCCCAAATAAACCAATTTATTTTTACTCTTAAGGTCATTTGAGGATCTGTTCCTCAGGGGCCACATGGGCTTGGGAGGAGACCCTGGCTCCTTTCTTTTACCAGTTCCATCTATGTGGAACTGTCAAAGGTCCTGCTCGATCATGGTTGGCTTCACTTGGAAGCATACAAGAAATGTTGCCTCTGTGCTGACCCTCCTCTTTGTAGAGTGGACACTGGTTCAAGTCTGTCTGGTGGGGTCTCCACGTCCTCCCTGAACAAGAGGACAAGTGACTCACCACAGTTACAGGACATTTTGAGAGATGCTCCATAGTCCCCTGGTCAACTTAGTTGACTTTGGAGGACAAGGAGCAAAAACTGTCCTTTAAGTAAAGGAACAAAAATTGTCCCTTTAAGTCCCTCTGACCAGATGAGTATAGGCCTCAAAGTATGGCTGTTAAACACCCAAGAAGGTTAGTTACACAAATCTGGTACTTTTAATTACCATGTAGATAAAGTTTGGGCAAAAAAAAATCTCAGATAAAGCTTGATTAGGCATATATTTTGTAACTTAAACTAGTTGACTAAACTATGACCTTAGAAAATTTAAGATTATGTGTATATTATTTTTGTCTCACTTTTTATATATCATAACAAACCTATGCAGACCTTCATCACTTGCTTAGGCTTTCTTGTTTTTTCTGTCTATTTTGGAAAATATCACCATTCCCATATCCTCTTAATATCTTTTACATTCTCATTTTCTTTTTTAATAATTATGAGACATAATAACATTAATAAATACATTTTCAATTTGTTGTGAGAATTCTTTTCCTGGGGATACTAAGAAATGTTCATCCTCTTCTAAGGTTCTAGTGTTAAACAAGTGTTTGACTAAAGTTTTCCTGAGGAACCATTGAATTTACTGAACTTAACTTACAGAGATGACTGAGGGGTTGCTGAGGTATATGAGTGACCTAGGGGTCTGCACACTGGAAAGCCTTTACCCAGCGTGGATCAAGCCTTCTCTTCCTAGCCTTCCCCAGATTGTATACTTTAGTCGTCCCCAAATCCAGAAGACCATGTGTAATTAGGGCCAAATTACATACAGTTGGCTGAGATACTCCAATGAGTGTCCAATGGCCCTGCCTGCCCCTCCTTTAATGAAGGAGCCCAACTGTCAACAAGCCCAATTGTGACAATGTTTAGCAATCAGGCACTGCTGAAGTCGTAATGATGGTAGTTATTTCACACAGAAAAGACTGCTCTACAGCATCATTTTATTAAAAGAACTTGGAATTTAAAAGGATTTGGTGCTAGGATCCACAAATGAGGGAGAACATAAGTCTTTTGTTGCCAAAAATATAGCTGCTGTTATGAATATTTTCTTAAGGATAGTAACACCTAACAGTAAATATTAGTTAAAATTTTTCAAATTTGAATTATATTTGTTGCTTAATGGTTTTAAGAGCATTGCCTGATGCTGTTATGGTTCTAGTAAAAGATATAGAGGTTAATATATATTACCCCGTACACTGGTATTATACCAAATTGGGAATTATAACAATTATTGTCACAGAACAACTTTGTAAATTGATCAGAGTAATTTGCCTGTCCTAGGGTATTCCTTACAAATGAATGCACTGAAGCAGGCTGGTTCCTGATAGCAAGTGTATGACAGTGGGTGAAAAAGGATTGTAAAAATTGCCAGTTAGGTATAACTGGGCCACTTTCAAGGCTACCAAGCCCAGGATGCAAAACCATGTGCCCTATTGCTTCAGCATGCTCTACTTTGGCCAAATGTACAGGAACTTCATATGATAAATGCTGGTCTTATTAAATGAAATGCCAATGAGGAAGTTTCAGTAAATAGCACCTGACTTAATCCTTACAGGCAGAAGTTGGTCAATAATGAGTATATGGATAAGAGAAAAAAATCCATGTCTTAAGGAACATGTTTCTTTTCTATAAAGGCAGATTAAAACTAAAAAGAGGAGGACAGGACAGGGCAGTGAGAAAAGCAGCAAGCAGCATTATGGTTTATCACTGCCCTCATTTATTCTGTGGCTCATTTAAATGAAGTTGGCTCATGACTGATGAACAATAAAATGGTCCATACATGTTTAGTAGTTTGTATGAGGTTGTCTGGTTGAACAGCAGAGCTGTCCCCCCAAAAAATTTTATGAATTTTCCACAATCCACATAATGAAATATTAGATAAAACTTAGCTCTGATTAGCTGGCATGCAGCTATTTCAAGGGGACCTTTTCTTATCGTTTGCTATTCCTTCACCTGTTTATGCTGTATCAGCTTAAAGTCAATTCTAATGATGCATGGTTCTGTCTCTTCTTCCTCATACTCATATTAAGTCCTTATGCTGAATACAAGTAATTTAAGAGCTTTGGGGACTGAATGAGGCCTCAGACTACTATGACTAAAAGTAAAGGTCACTTCCGATCTGGAAAGGTGGCAAGGACTATTTTTCTTGCTCCCCTCCATTAAACACAACTGTGACTTCTCAAAATGATGCAAAAGAAAATTACAGGAGAACTATGAGAAGTGATTATAAGAAGGCAAGGCAGTTTGGGACCCCCAGAACTACAGAAAGCTTATGAATGCATATGCACCAATAATGTACCTCTCCATAGAAACAGCCCAGTGACAGAGTGCCTTGTGTGCTCCTACACAACAGTGCAATGCCACCTAGACTGAAAGTGATTTTCAGCCTAGCAAAAGAAAGCAGCGGAGGGGTTCATTCCTTTTCTTGGTTCACAATAAAATCTTTCTGATAGTCCCAGTGAACCTGATACCACTAGTAAGGGGGTTGAACAGGGAACCTCTCCTGGAAATCAGTGGCTGGAAGAGGCATTCTCTGTGTGTGCTAGGTCTTTGCCTCCCCTTTCTCACTGAGAAAGTGGGCAGGCAAAGTTAGCAGGCGAGACTCCAAAACTTGGAAGCTCATTAGTTCCTACAAGTCAGAGATTCTCTGTACCTACCCAGAGAGGCAAGCAGAGGGGGGCAGCAGGGACATACCAATAGTGACCCTTTTTTTCTATTCATTTTTTTTTATGTGTATGAATGTTTTGCCTGCAGGTATGTAAGTGCACCCATGTGTGCAATGCCTGTGGAGGGCAGAAGAGGGCATTTGATCCCCTGGAACTGGAGTCACAGATGGTTGCTAGCAGCCATGTAGGTGCTGAGAACCAAATCTGGGTCCTATGCAAGAGCAGCCAGTGCTCAACTGCTGAGCCTTCTCTCCAGTCATGTGATACTTCTTTTAACCTGAATTAAAACTGATTCTACTCAATCTCTTCATGTTGGAAGGAGCTTATTTTATGAAGGCCAGTGTTAACCCTAATAGCAAACTTAAAAGCAACACTAGAAAGCAAACAACAATGAAATAAGACAAAAACCATAGATAGAGACAAGACAAACATCTTGAATAATATATAACCACATTTCAACAACTATTCATTTAAAAATTATAAACCATTATTGTAGGCTGATTAAATATTTGCTAAAAATAAATTTCATCTACCATATTCATAATCTAAAGAAGAAAAATTAATCACAGGGTTATATAAATTGATGTAGAAAAAGCAACTGGTAAAATCCAACATTTGCTTCTACTAAAAGCACTCAGAAAATTAGAAATGGAGGTCAATTACCACAACTTGATAATGTGAATGTACAAAAATAAATCTACGACTACCATCATAGATGATGGGAGTAAGGCAAGGATTTAATGTTAACTATTCTTAACCAAAACAGTACTGTAACTTCTAGCCAGACATGGTGGTATACACCTTTGATCTCAGCACTCGGGAGGCACAGGCAGAAAGATCTCTGTGAGTATGAGGCCAGCCTGATCTACATAGCACATTCCAGGTCAGCTGGGGCTACAGGGAGACCCTGTCTCAAAAAGACCAAAAACAAAGCAAACAAACAAACAAGCAATAAAGAGCACTTTAACTTCTAACAACTTCAATAGGTCATAAAAAGAAATAAAATTCATATTGTTTAAAAGGAAAAAAAATTGCCTCCTTTTATAGTTGGCACAATTGTTGGCTAAGAAATACCAGTCATGATGTCTACAAAGCAAAACAATGAAAACCCCTTGCACAATCTTGAATTTGTATGGGAATTCAGTAAGATCACAGGTTATGTCGGGCTGGTGGTGCATACCTTTAATCCCAGCACTTAGGAGGCAAAGGCAGGCAGATCTCCTGAGATGGAGGCCAGTGTGGTCTACACAGTGAGTTCCAGGCCAGCTGGTGCTGTAGAAAAACCCTGTCCCAAAAAGACAAAAGGAAAAAAAAAAAAGAAAAATATCACAGGTTATAAGATCAACAGAGAGAAATAAATCACTTCTCTGTACTAACAATGAATATGCAGAATCCAAAATTAAAGACAAAATATCCTTTACAATTGTTCCAAAGAAAATTAAATACTTAGGTATACATTGTCTTAGGCCATTTTGTGTTGCCATAACAAAATGCTTGAGGTTAGGTAACTTATTAATTTGGTTCATTTAAGTCACAATTCTGGTTATTGGGGATCCAATTAGTGTGGTAACAGCATCCTGGAGAGGACTTGTTGGTAGATCCAAACAGCATGATACCAGCATCCTTGTGAGGGCTCCCTGTTGCATCTGGACATGTCACTGAAGTTGAAAGGAAGCCTATTGTGTGTGGAAGGAACCAAAACACATGGGTCTTGCCTTGTAACAACCCTCTCTTTTTCAGACTAGCCATACGTTAGGAACATGGCATGAATCCCCTTTGCGAGTCATACCACTGCTTGAAGAGTTCCATTTCAACATCTCCTGCCTGGGATCAAGCTCTCAGCACATGAACCTTTGAGGGACAAACCTCCAAACCACAGCACACACCAGATAAAACAGGTGCAGACAGAATCTATGTTCTGAAAACTACAAACATTGATGAAGAAAATCAGGGTCCTAAATAAATGGAGAGCCATACTGTATGGACCAACTGAAAGGCTCAGCTGGATAAAGATGATGGTGCTTCTCAATTCATCTGTGGGTTTAGTAGAATTCCTATCAAAATTATAGAAAGGAATTTTGTAGACATACACAAGCTTATTTAAAAATTTATATGAGTGTTAGAGAGATGGCTCAGTGGATAAGAGCACAGACTGCTCTTGCCAAGGTCCAGAGTTCAGGTCTCAGCACCCACATCAGGTGGCTCACAATGGCCTGTAACTCCAGCTCCTGGGGACCCAAAAACCATCTTCTGGCCTCTGCAGGCACTGCACTCACATGCACTTACCCATACAGAAACACACACACACATGCAAGTAAATAAAAATAAAAATTTTTTAAATTATGTGGAACATTACATGCCCTTGAATATCTTAGAAAATGACAAAAGAAATGTGTTTAGAAGAATTACTCTTCCTGATATTAAGGCCTACTATATATTTCCAATAATCAAAACATAGTACTGGAAAAGACAATGGAACAGAATATAGAACACAGAAAAAGGCACACAGAAATATGTTTGTTTGCTTTTTGACAAAGGGGAAAATTAATTAAAAAGAGGAATAATACTTTCAACAAAAGGTACAGGAGCAGTTGAATAAGCAGTTGAATTTGCTTATTAAAAGAACCTCAATCTAAACTTCATGTCTTCAAAATTAACTTGAAATGCATCATAAAATTAAATGCAAATTTATGAAAACTTGAAACTTTTAGAAAAAGAAATAAGAGAAAAATTTTGAAACCTTGAGCTTGGCAAAGGGTTCTAGATCTACACAAACGCATGACCTAAAAAGAAGCTGCTCAACTGGACTCCATCATAAATTTAAAACTTTTGCTCTGAGAAAGACCTTGTGACAAAATGAGAAGCCAATGAAGAAATTGGGAGAAAATATTCACAGACCATATATCTGGACTGGCAGTTATAATTTACACAGACTTCTAAGCCTGGGGATGTAGCACAGTGGCACCCTGTACCTTCCACCAAAACAAGAACTCATAAATTCAATAGTAGCTGGGTGTGGTGATCCCAGCACTTAGGAGGCAAAAGCAAAAGGACTGTCACACATTGAAGGCCAGACAGGGTTATATAGTGAATTTGAAAGTAGCCTTGCAATAACGTATAGTGAGGCATTGCCTCAAAAACAAAACAAAAGAAAACAAAGCAAAATAAAGAAAAACAAAGCAAAGCAAAACTTCAAGAGTAAAAAACCAATAATGCAATTAGAAAGTAGTCAAAAGATATAAAGAGATAGTTCACTGGAGAGGTGGCTTGGCCATTAAGAGCATTGACTGTTTCCTGCACCCAGATGGTGGCTAACAACCTACAATGTGTAACTCCAGTTCCAGGGGATCTGATGCCCTCTTCTTGCCTTGGTGGGCATTGCATGACACAGGTGCACTTACATATATGCAGGCATACACTCATACACCTAAAAGTAAGTAAATTTTTAGGCACAGCAGGCCTCTCTCCCAGGTAAGTCCAGTGCGCCCTCTGAGCCTTGGCTCCCCCAGCTTCATTCACCCTCCCATCTCCCCTGCAGTTCTCTCCTCCTAGTTTGGGTCCTGTCCCATTCCTTGTCTTGGGGCCCCAGACACCTGGGGAACCAATACTGCTCCCTGATCCTTTTCATCCAGACCAACATAGTGCCTTCTCTGGGCCCCAGGAGAACTGCTTCTGGGCCTGGCCCTGCCCTCACTTCCCTCTGCTTCCCTGGGCCTGCAGGACCCACAGCAGGCCTCTCTCCTACCAGCAGGCCTCTCTCCTGGGTAAGGCCATTGCACCTCTGTGCTATGACTCTCCAATCCTCATTCATTCTCCCATCTCCAGTGCCATTCTCTCCTCCCAGTTTGAGCCCTGCCCCATTCCTGGTTTTGGGGGCCCCAGACACCTGGGAAACCAATAAGGCTTCCTGATCCTTTTCATCCAGACCAACATAGTGCCTTCTCTGGGCCCCAGGAGCACTGCTTCTGGGCCTGGCCTCACCCTCAACTCCCTTTGCTTCCCTGGGCCTGCACCACCCACCAGCATCTTTCTGGGACTCTGGGGCTGATCCTTTGACTCCAGACCAATCCAGCTCCTCAGTGCAGTCCCCAGGAGGCCTTGGGGCCTCTTCCCGCCCAACCTGCTTTGCATCTCTTAGTGGCACTGCCACCAACTGCCATAGACCAGCATTTTTCCTGGGCCAGGCTCCCAGGCCAGTCAAACCCCCAAATTCCTGAGGCCAAAATCGGTCCTGGAGGGATCCAGACCTTAGGAGAAAGCCTGAAAACATCTGAACCTCACCTGAATTGAGCCTCTGTGGGAACTCCTGAAGATGAAAGCAATCCGGCCACTACAGTATAAAATCAAAAGAGAGATCCGGAAGCCTACATGAACCAGCTTATCATGCCCAAAAAGTAAACTACAAAGACACATGAAGTTCACAAAAAGAAGCAGACCTAAACTTGAAGGCCTGAGTCTCACACAAGAATCAGAAACTACAAAAGAAATTCACATGTCAAAATCACAGATGTTTTC